>NC_136515.1:37508845-37533845 GCF_053919585.1 Euprymna scolopes
TATATAACTAGAATATTTTATATATAACATGTATGTTTTATATATAACTAGCATATTTTTATATATAACTAGAATATTTTATATATAACATGCATGTTTTTATATATAACTAGCATATTCTTTATATATAACTAGAATATTTTTATATAACATGCATGTTTTTATATATAACAAGCATATTCTTTATATATAAATAGAATATTTTTTATAACATGTATGTTTTTATATATAACTAGCATATTCTTTATATATAACCAGAATATTTTATATATAACATGCATGTTTTTATATATAACTAGCATATTCTTTATATATAACTATAATATTTTTATATAACATGTATGTTTTTATATATAGCTAGCATATTCTTTATATATAACTAGAATATTTTTATATAATATGTATGTTTTTATATATAACTAGCATATTCTTTATATATAACTAGAATATTTTATATATAACATGCATGTTTGTATATATAACTAGCATATTCTTTATATATAACCAGAATATTTTATATATAACATGCATGTTTTTATATATAACTAGCATATTCTTTATATATAATTAGAATATTTTTATATAACATGTATGTTTTATATATAGCTAGCATATTCTTTATATATAACTAGAATATTTTTATATAACATGTATGTTTTTATATATAACTAGCATATTCTTTATATATAACCAGAATATTTTATATATAACATGCATGTTTTTATATATAACTAGCATATTCTTTATATATAATTAGAATATTTTTATATAACATGTATGTTTTTATATATAGCTAGCATATTCTTTATATATAACTAGAATATTTTTATATAACATGTATGTTTTTATATATAACTAGCATATTCTTTATATATAACTAGAATATTTTATATATAACATGCATGTTTTTATATATAACTAGCATATTTTTATATATAACTAGAATATTTTATATATAACATGCATGTTTTTATATATAACTAGCATATTCTTTATATATAACTAGAATATTTTTATATAACATGCATGTTTTTATATATAACAAGCATATTCTTTATATATAACTAGAATATTTTTTATAACATGTATGTTCTTATATATAACTAGTATATTCTTTATATATAATTAGAATATTTTTATATAACATGCATGTTTTTATATATAACAAGCATATTATTTATATATAACTAGCATATATTTTATATTACAAGCATATTATTTACATAAACCAAGCATCTTTTTATATATCACAAGCATATTTTATATAAAATGTTATATATATAACTAGTATATATCTTTATATACAACATATTTTTTATATATAATTACCATATTTTTTATATATAACAAGCATATTCTTATATATAACTAGCATGTTTTAATACATAACTAGCATATGTTTTATATAATACTTGCATATTTTCCATATATAACTAGCATATTTTTGTATATAACTAGCATATTTTTGTATATAACTAGCATAAATTGATATATAGGATATTTTTATATATAACTAACATATTTATTATATAAATAGCATATTCTTATATATAACTGGCATATTTTTTATATATAACTAGCATATTTTTATATATAACTCGGATATATTTTATACTTTACCAGCATATTATTATATATAACTAGCATATATTTTATATATAACTAGCATATTTTTTATATATAACTAGCATATTTTTATATAAACTATTTTTATATATAACTAGCATATATTTTTATAAATTAAATATTTTAGATATAAATAGCATTTTTATATATAACTACTATATGTTTTATATATAACTAGCATGTTTTTATATATAACTAGCATATTTTTATATATAACTAGCATATTTTTTATAAATAACTAGCATATTTTTATATAAACTATTTTTATATATAACTAGCATATATTTTTATAAATTAAATATTGTTAGATAAAATTAGCATTTTTATATATAACTACTATATGTTTTATATATAACTAGCATATTTTTATATATAACTAGCATATTTTTATATATAACTAGCATATTTTTATATATAACTAGTATATTTTTTATATCACTGGTATGTTTTTATATATAACTAGCTGATATGTCGTATATATATATGACTACAAAATTTTTATATATAACAAGCATATCTTTATATATAACTAG
Source organism: Euprymna scolopes (assembly GCF_053919585.1). NCBI lineage: Eukaryota > Metazoa > Mollusca > Cephalopoda > Sepiida > Sepiolidae > Euprymna > Euprymna scolopes. Next base: position 37,511,005 of record NC_136515.1, read on the forward strand.
CATATGTTTTTATATAACTAGCATATGTTTTATATATAACTAGCATATTTTTATATATAACTAGCATATTTATATATATGACTGGGATATATTTTATACTTAACCAGCATATTTTTTTATATATTACTAGAATATCTTTTATATATGACTAGCATATTTTTATTTATATTTTATATATAACTAGCCTATTTTTATATAAACTATTTTTGTATATAACTAGCATATATTTTTATAAATATAATATTTTTAGATATAAATAGCATTTTTTGTATATAACTACTTTATTTTTTACATATAACTAGCATATGTTTTATATATAACTAGCAGATTTTTATATATCACTGGTATGTTTTTATGTATAACTAGCTGATATATTTTATATATATAACTACAAAATATTTATATATGACAAGCGTATTTTTATATATAACTAGCCTATTTTTATAGATATAGTCTATTTTTATATATAACTAGCATATATTTTATATAGACCACGCTAATTTTTATACATAACCAGCATATTTTTTATATATTACTAGCATATATTTTTTATACATAATTAGCATATTTTTATATATAACTAGAAAATATTTTATATTTTACTAGCATATATTTTTATATACAATATATGTTATACTTCACTAGCATATGATTTTTATATATTACATATTTTTTATATATAACTACCATATTTTTTATATATAACTTGCACATTTTTTATATATGACTAGCATATTTTTTATATATAACTAGCATATTTTTATATATAACTGGCATATTTTTATATATAACTGGTATGTTTTTATATACAACTAGCTGATATATTTTATATATATAACTAAATTTTTATATATAACTAGCTTATTTTTTATATATAACTAGCATATGTTTATATATATAGTATATTTTTATATATAACTAGCATATGTTTATATATATAGCATAATTTTATATATAACCAGCATATTTTACATGTACTACTAGCATATATTTTTATATATAACTAGCATATTTATGTTATTTAACGAAGAGAAATTTTTATATATCATACATTTTATACTTAACTAGCATATAATTTTTATATATTACATATTTTTTATATATAACGTGCATATTTTTTATATATGACTAGCATAGTGTGTATATATAACTAGTCCATTTTTGTATATAGCTAGCATGTTTTTATATATAACTAGCATATTTTTTTATATATAACAAGCATATTTTATATATAGCTGGCATAATCTTTATATAAAGCTAGCATATATATCTTTTATATATAACTAGAATTTTTTTATATATAACTAGCATATATTTTTATATACATGTTTTATACTTAACTAGCATATATTTTTTATATATAACATATTTTTTATATGTAGCTTGCATATTTTGTATGCAGTACTAGCATATTTAATACATATAAGTAGCACATTTTTATATAAAACAAGCATATTTTTATATAAAACAATTCTATCTTTATATATAACAAGCATGTTTTTATATATAACTAGCATGTTTTTATAGATATAGTCTATTTTTATATATAACTAGTATATTTTTTTATATATAACACGCTAATTTTTATATATAATTCTCATATCTTTTATATGTAACTGGCATATTTTTTCTATATGACTAGCATATTTTTTATATATAACTAGCATATTTTGTTATATAACTAGCATGGTTTATATAAACCATTTTACATATAACTAGCATATATTTTTATAAATAAAATATTTTTAGATATAACTAGCATTTTATATATAACTAGTATATTTTTTATATAACTAGCATATTTTTATATATAACTAGTATATATTTATATATAACTAGCATAATATTTATATAAACTAGCATATTTCTTATATATAACTTGCATAATTTTATATATAACTAGCACATTTCCTATATATAACTAGCATATTTTATATATAACAGGTATGTTTTTATATATAGCTAGCAGATATATTTTTATATATAACTACAACATTTTTATATATAACAAGCATATTTGTATATACAATTAGCATATTTTTCATATATTACTAGCATATATTTATATATAACTAGCGCATCTTTTGTATAGAACTAGGATATTTTTCATATAACTAGGATGTTTTTGTATATATAACTAGCATATTTGTATATATAACTAGCTTATCTTTTATATATAATTTTATATATTTTTATATATATATTTTATATAACATATTTATATATAACTGGCATATATTTTCATATAAACATTTTTATATATAACTAGCGCAAGTTTTACATATAACTAGCATATTTTTATGTATAACTAGCATATGTTTTATGCATAACTAACATATTTTTATATATAACTAGCATCTGATATATACTTAACTAGCATATTTTTATCTAACATATTTTATTTATAAGTAGCATGTATTTTATATATAACATATTTTTATATATAACAAGCATTTTTATATATAACACTTCTATTTTTTTATATATGACTAGCATATTTTTATATATAAGTAGCATATTTTATATATATAACCAGCATATTGTTTTATATAACTAAAATATTTTATATATAACTAGCATATATTTCATACTTACCTAGGATATTTTTCATATATAACTAGTATATCCCTTGTATATAGCTAGCATATTTTTCATATATAATAAGCATATTTTTATATATAACTACCATTTTTTATATATCTATTACTTGCATATTTTTTATATATAACTAGCATGTTTTTATACATAGCTGACATATTTTTATATATAACTAGCATATTTATATTTTATATATAGCTAGAACATTCTTTACATTTTTATATATAACATACATATAGCTAGAACATTCTGCATATTTTTATATATAACTACTATATATTTTATATATAACTATCATATATGTCATACTTAACTAGCATATTTTTATATAACATATATTTATATATAATTTTATATATAACATATTTTATATATAACTAGCATTTTTGTATATATAACAAGCATATTATTTATATATAACTAGCATATTTTTAATATATACCTAGCATATATTTTTATATTTAACTATCATAATTTTTATATAATCCAGCATATTTTTATATATAACTAACATATATTTTTTGTATATAACGAGCATATTTTATATATATAATTAGCATATTTATTTTTATATATAACTAGTATATTTTTATATGTAACTAACATATTTTTATATATAACTAGCATATTTTTATATATAATTAGCATATTTTTATTAATAACAAGCATTTTTTTATATATGACTAGGATATATTTTATATATAACTAGCATATTTTGAATATAATATTAGCATATTTTATATATAAATAGAATCTATTGTATAGTACATCGGCATACTTTTTATATATAACTAGCTCATCTTTTATATATAACTTGCATGTGTTTATATATAACTATCTTTTTTATATATAGCGAGCATATTTTTATATATAACTAACATTATTTTATGTATAACATGCATATTTTTATATAACTAGCATATTTTCTTATATAACTAGCATATATATATATATATATATATATATATATATATATATATATATATAACTAGCATATTGTTAATATAATACTAGCATATTTTTAATATAATACTAGCATGTTTTTATATAACTAGAATATTTTTATATAACTAGCATATTTTCTTATATAACTAGCATATATTTATATATAACTAGCATATTTTTAATGTAATACTAGCATATTTTTATATATAAAAAGCTTATATTTTATACTTTACTAGCATATGTTTATATATAACTAGCATATTTTATATCATGTTTATATATATTACTGCACATATTTTTATATCTAGCATATTTTTTATGCATAACTATCATATTTTTTATATATAACTAGCATAATTTTATATATAACTAGCATATTTTTTTTACATATTCCTAGCATATGTTTTATATATAACTAACAGATTTTTATATATATAACTAGCATATTTTTATATATAACTAGCATATATTTTTATATACACCATCTTTTATACATAACTAGCATATAATTTTTATATATAACGTATTTTTTATATATAACTTCCATATGACTTATATATAACTAGCATATTTTGTATATAAAATTACCACATTTATATATATAACTAGCATATTTTGTATATATATCAAGCATATTTTTATATATCACTAGCATTTTTTTATATATAACTGGTATATTTTTATATATAGCTAGCATATTTTTCATATATGACAAACGTATTTTTATATATAACTAGCATTTTTTATATATAATTATCATAGTTTTTTAAATAACTAGCTTATTGTTTATATATGACTAGCATATTTTCATAATTAGAATGTTTTATATATAACTAGCATATTTTTCGTATATAACTACCATATTTTTATATATAACTAGCAAATTGTTTATATATAACTAGCATATTTTTTATATATAACTAGCATATTTTTTGTATATACCTAGCATATTTTTATATAACATATTTTATATATAATTAGCACATATTTTGTATATAAAATGTTTTTATATATAACTACCATATTTTTTACATATAACTAGCATATTTTCATATATAACTAGCGTATTTTTATGTATAACTAGCATATTTTATATATAACTAGCATCTCATTTATACTTAACTAACATATTTTTATCTAACATATTTATATATAAGTAGCATGTATTTTATATATAACATATTTTTATATATAACAGGAATTTTATATATAACACTTCTATTTTTTTATATATTACTAGCATATTTTTATATATAACTAGCATATTTTATATATATAACCGGCATATTCTTTTTATATAACAAGCATATATTTCATACTTACCTAGGATATTTTTATATATAACTAGCATATCTCTTATATATAGCTAGCATATTTTTATATATAATAAGCATTTTCTTTATATATTACTAGCATCTTTTATATCTATTACTAGCGTATGTTTTAAATATAACTAGCATGTTTTTATATATAGCTGGCATATTTTTATATATAACTAGCATATTTATATTTTATATATAACTAGAACATCCTTTATATATAACTTGCATATTTTTATATATAACTACTATATATTTTATATATAACTATCATATATTTCATACTTAATTAGCATATTTTTATATAACATATATTTATATATAATTAGCATATATTTTATATATAACATATATTTTATATATATCAAGCATAGTTTTATATATAACTAGGATATGTTTATATAACTAGCATATATTTACATATAACAAGCATATTTTTATATCTAACAAGCATATTATTTATATATAACTAGCATATTTTTATATATAACTAGCATAATTCTTATATATAACTAGCATATTTCTTATATATAACTAGCATATTTTATATATAACTTGCATGTTTTTATATATAACTAGCATATTTTTATATATAACTAGAATATCTTTTTTATATATAACTAGCATATTTTTATATATAACTAACATATTTTTATATATAACAAGCATTTTATTTATACTTAACTAGCATATTTTTATATATAACTAGCATATTTTTATATATCTAGCATGTTTTTATATATAACTAGCATATTTTTATATATGACTAGCATATTTTTATATAGCATATTTATATATAATACTAGCATATATATTTACATGTAACATATTTTTTTATATATAACTTGCATATATTTTATATACAACTTGGATCTTTTTATATATTATTAGCCATTTTTTATATATAACTAGCATATTTTTTATATATAACTAGCATATTTTTTATATAAAACTAACATATTTTTTATATAAAACTAGCAAATTGTTAAATATAACTAGCATATTCTTTTAGATATAACTAGCATTTTTATATATAACCAGCATATGTTTTACGTATTACTAGCATATTTTTTATATATAACTAGCATAGTTTTTATATATAACTAACATATGTTTTTATATAACTACTAGATTTTTCATATAACTAACATATGTTTTTATATAACTAGCAGATTTTTCATATAACTAACATATTTTTTATATAATACTAGCATATTTTTATATATAACTAGCATATGTTTTATACTTTACTAACAAGGTAACAAGGTAAGTTTATATAACTAGCATAGTTTTTATATATAACTAGCATATCTTTTATATATAACTAGCATATTTTTATATATAACTAGCATATTTTTTATATATAACTAAGAGGTTTTTATATATAACTAGTAGATTTTTTATATATAACAAGCATATTTTTTATATATAACTAGCATTTTTTGTATATAACTAGCATATTTTTCATATATAAGTAACATATTTTTATATATAACTAGCATGTTTTTATATATAACTAAATTTTAGTCTGAATAGTATATTCCAATTTTTATGAAACCCAGCCCACAGTGCAATAGTTTGTGTAAGATCCTATTGAGGTTTTATAAATCTTTAAACCAATTTTTGACTCCTTTGAAATAATATTTATAACCACCTATCCCTAAATTCTATTTTCTTGTAAAGCAATCGACGAGGATTGTCAGCTTCCCATATATCACCAAATATCACCAAATATCACCATATATCACCAAATATCACCAAATATCACAATATATCACCAAATATCACCAAATTCCATCTCGCAAATTACAGTCTCCATTCACTTTTTGGTGTCTAATATTGTGTGAGAACAAAATTTTCATAACTTCTTCTCTCCAATACCACAACTCCTTTTACTTTAAACCGTAATTCTCAACGTTTGTTTCTCGTCTGTCAAAATCTCAACGTCCGTTCTCTCCAATTCGTCATTCTTACAGCCACTTTTTCACTCGTATGCAAATCAATACCATATGTATATAAATGATGCATTGACAAACTTAAGTTTTTCTTTTCTTTTTCTTTCCTCGAGTCACATTATTCATTATCTTTGCCACATATTTATTAAACTTTAATATATTTGTAGGTAATGGACACATAGAAGTTTTCAGTTCTTATGGCGTCGTTCCAAGTATTGATGGACGCCCCCCCCCTCCAAGTCAGTCTCGAAATTTGCTGAAACAGCTTCTTTTTTTTTTTTACACAGTGGTCACCACTTATCAAGGCCCGGAATCCACTCAGGAATAAAGGTTATTGCAAGTACATTACGTTAGTGTGGAAATTTGATGAAGTGTTTACTTAAGGGGGCGGTTCATTAAGAACTTGTTAACGTTGGACTTGAAGACATCCAAGTTGTAGTAAGGTGGGAAGCAGGCAGACGGAACAGAGTTCCACAGGCGTGCAGTTCTAAGAAAGAAGCTTACGATTTAAAAGATACCTTCTTTTCTCCTGTCGCATATTTTGCTAGTTTTACTAATAGTAACTGCATCGGTGATATTTGTTAACAAGAGGGTCACCGGTTGTCAAGGCTCAAAAGCCACTCAACGATAATTGTTAATGGGTGTCAGATAGACGATTATGCAACACCGTGACGATCGGTAATATTAGAACTTGGTTAGGGTTTAGTTATTTAGGTCGACGATTCAACACGAACATGTAAATTACACTTGAAAATCATCATGTTGTTGTTAGCTGGGAAAGTAATCTAAATAATTATTTCAACCACTCCGAGACAACTTTTAACAACATGCCAAAAATTAGATGGACTGAAATACAAACTTTAAAAACGGGCGGAAAAAAAAGGTATATTTATTTTTTTATTAGAAATATCAAAAAATATTTTCTCTTAACCGTACTTTTCCTCCTTATTTTATTTTTATTTTGTTTATCAACATGAAAATTATCAAACTTTTTCTTTATTATTTTTTAAATATCTCCAGAAATATCTGCCTTAATACAAAAATGCTAGTTTATTTTGGTGCCTTTAACCCTCCCCCCCCCACTTTCTTGCGGATGAGGAGACTTTGTTTAAATATAAAAAAATCTTTTTATCAAATTATTGTTCAAGACATATTGTCTATTTCAATAAAACATCGTTTCCTAAACGATCGTACAAACTATTGATTTTCCTTTTGAAACTGATTTTCAATTCAAAAATTATGAATCATTTTACGCAATATTGAAATAGCTCTAGGATATCTATACCTATCGAGCTTATTATATATCTACATTATATATATAAATTACAAAGAGCACTGTTTTTCTTTTAATAGTATTAATACATTTACTAATACATTAAAATAAACTCTGCTCTACATCTAATTCCCTCAAAATTAATATATATATATATATATATATATATATATATATATATATATAAAAACTAAAATAAAATCCAAATTATAGAAAAAAAACTACATCTAACTACACCTAGGTTGAAAATAGCTGACTTAGATATCTACTCTTCCTATGAAAAACACACACAAAGGAAGGGATGAACCTAAGGTCAACTGTACCTTTGTCCTCTAAGTGCCTGCCCATTGGCTGATTAGGATGTGCGCGATGGAAACTAGGAAGCCGATTGGCTAAATAAAAACTCGATAGCATGTGCGTATATAAAAACGTGCAGTAACCACAACTCTTCGCATCAACCTGACGAATTCTCACGAGAATGAAACGCGGAATAATCTGTGTAGCTTAATTGCCATATATATTTTTGTAACTCACTATATATATATTTATATTTACATATATATATATATATATATATATGTATATATATGTATATATATGTATATATGTATCTATATATTTATATATATGTACATATATGTATATATATATATATATATATATAATGAATGAATGACAAAAATCTATATTCCAAATTTCATCTTACAATTTATTCTTTTAATTCAATGGACATTTACAATTCTTAACAGTATCTGTTTCGTATCACAAAATCAATTGCTTATTTATTATATCAATCAGTGAATCGATTTTCCCTTAACTCATCAATAGAAATAGCAACAATCAATCCATCAAAAGGAGATAAAGTGCGTTTTGACATGATAAAAAAAAATCCAAAAATTAGAATAGAAGGTGTAAATACCTTATAATATGTTTTACATTACACCATTTTAAATTTAGAAAAAATATATGGGTGCGTGTACAACTTGAGTCCCTTCAGCCATAATCGAAACCGAAACCAAAACTCATGAAGATTTTTTGATAAAATTATTTATAAAAATAATAGATGACTTATGTCATCAGCTATAATCGAAACTGAAACTAAAACTTATGAAGAATTCTTGGTTAAAGTATTTATTACAAGAAATGGAAATACAAACGACAGTCACTCAGATGTAAGTGATACACACAAAATAAATAATACACACACTATACTATTAATATATAATAATAATACTAATACTAACACTACTACTACTAATAATAATAATAATAATAGCGAGAGACACTAAAAAAACAGAAAACAGAGTGACAAAACAAGAAAAGGGAAGAGAAACAACTCCACGGAAGATTCATAAGAAAGACAAAAGATGAAAATAACGAAAATACTTGGACATGGATGCGAAAAGGACACATAAACCAAGAAACTGAATCCCTAATATCTGCAGCACAAGATAACTCGATAAGAACTAACCATATCAAACCAAAGATCGATAAAAAACAAGAAAACAGCAAATGCAGACTCAAAGAGGCGAAACGATAAACAATATAGTAAGTGAATGCAGCAAACTGACCCAAAAGGAATACAAAAACAGGCACGATCAAGTGGGGAGGGCAGTACACTGGGAATTATGCAAACAACTGCATTTTGAACGTACAAACAAATGGTACAAGCATAAGCCCACAACAGTACTCAAAAACGAGAACCACAAAATCCTATGGGACGTGGACATACAGACGGACAAATCCATCCAAGCATTCTTGCTTGGTCAGATGTTGTAATAATTAACAAGAAATAAAAATCCTGTCAAATCATAGATATTGCTGTCCCAGCTGACCATAGGGTGAGTATGAAAGAACAGGAGAAACAGAGCAAATACACAGAGCTAGCCAGAGAGTTAAAAGGAATTTGAATGATGAAGAAAATCAAAATAATGCCTATAATAGTAGGAGCACTAGAAACAATTCCGAAAAACTTTGAAAAAAGAATGTCAGAAATTGGAATAAGAGAAATGGCTGCAAAGATACGACTAACGATAATGAAAACGGCTGAAATATTAAGGAAAACCCTTGAATGCGGAGAATAATACACATGAGCCACATGCGTGAGCCAGACAAACTGCTGCAGAGGCAAAACATGAAGAAGCTTTACAGAGAATGAAGGACACTGAAGTTGCATATTAACAAGTTCTACATCCCCATCACGCATTCCCTTCCACTGTCCCATCACCGTTCCCCCACCCACCCACAAAAAAAACAAATGTGATACCAAATAAACGAGAAGGGTCAAGGAGGAGGGAAAGACCGAGGAAAGAGTGCTGACCAGACCTCTGCTGGACAAGCGCGAAAAGAACTGAGATCTTGGGGAGGCTTATTGCCACTCAAATTCCAGTATAGACCAATGACCGCTGCTAGCGAGAAATCAATGGTAAGCGGCTGTTGTGATAACGGAAATCTATTTACAAATGCTACCGAAGGAGGTGGAGAGTGCTGGACGTCGGAGGAGACTTGTTGTCACTCAACTTCCAGGGAACACCACAGGTTTTTCAATCAGATCGTTGATGATTGTGTGAAAGCTCCATGTGAGCCAATAATAATAATAATAATAATAATAATAATAATAATAATAATAATAATAATAATAATAATGAGAAGACGAAGAAAGAAAGAAAAAAGAAGAAAAGAAGAATTTACTAAAGTTAGCAATCTTATTCCCGGACAACACTGAGTAGAACATATGATCCCAGTCAATTTCTAGATTTTGTTCCGCCCTACCTCTATTCTACAATAATATGACTATAAATGATGTTGATAACGAAAATAGTCCAAACAAATTTTATATATACCAAAAGTAGTACTGTTATCTTACATATGGATGGCGCCAATAGAGAAAAATATTGAGTTCATAACATATTGTAAAGTGTTTAGCAATGGTGGCAATTGGTCCATATTTTATATTTGAAAAATAAATGGAAAGATATAGACGAAAGAAAGAAATGAGAGAAGCACACTTTATATAATACTAGCATTTAAGCCCGGCGTTGCCCGGGTGTTTGGAGGTGTATGCTCGCTTTTATAGATATATAGATAAGAAAACAAGGTTTGAAAAATAAATGCAAAGAAAATAAAAACAGAGTAAAAAGGAAAAAGAAGATAAAAGTTGAAAAATAAAAAACAAAGAAAAAATAGTATGAAGTACAAAAAATAGTATGAGTACAAAAATAGTATGAAGTACAAAAAATAGTATAAAGTACAAAAAATGGTATGAAGTACAAAAAATAGTATGAAGTACAAAAAATGGTATGAAGTACAAAAAATAGTATGAAGTACAAAAAATAGTATAAAGTACAAAAAATGTTATGAAGTACAAAAAATAGTATGAAGTACAAAAAATAGTATAAAGTACAAAAAATAGTATAAAGTACAAAAAATAGTATGAAGTACAAAAAATGGTATGAAGTACAAAAAATAGTATAAAGTACAAAAAATGTTATGAAGTACAAAAAATAGTATGAAGTACAAAAAATAGTATAAAGTACAAAAAATAGTATAAGTACAAAAAATGATATGAAGTACAAAAAATAGTATGAAGTACAAAAAATGGTATGAAGTACAAAAAATAGTATAAAGTACAAAAAATAGTATAAAGTACAAAAAATAGTATAAGTACAAAAAATGATATGAAGTACAAAAAAATAGTATAAAGTACAAAAAATAATATAAAGTACAAAAAATGATATGAAGTACAAAAAATAGTATGAAGTACAAAAAATAGTATAAAGTACAAAAAATGATATGAAGTAAAAAAAATAGTATGAAGTACGAAAAATAGTATGACGTACAAAAAATAGTATAAATTACAAAAAATAGTATAAAGTACAAAAAGAAAAAGGAGGAAACAAAAAATATAAAAAAAGAGAAGAAAAAGATTGAAAGAGATGGAAAAAAAGAAAGTGAAATGAAGAAAAAAATGAAAAAAATCAAACAAAAAGAAAGAAAAATAATATTTAATAAGGAAAAGAAAGAAACGAAAATGTATAATAAGCAGAAAAAGAAAGTAAAAAAGAAAACTGTGAAACGCATAAATAAATACAATCAACCGTTAGAAAAGGTCAGAATAAAAGAAAAGAAAGAGTAGAAATAGAATAAAGAAAGAAAAAGACAAAAGAAAGCTATAAAAAATGAAAGAAAGAAAATACAAAGAAAGAAAAAGAGAAGCACGTGACTTAGAAAGAAATAAAATAAAGAATATAAATAAGGTGAAAGGGATAAAATAGATACGCATTGTGATAGATAGAGAGATAGAGATGAGGCGAGAACGATTGTATTTGTTTGAAATAAAATAGGGATATATCGTAAATAAATCAATTTAGATAAATAAGAGATGTATCGATAGTTAGATCTATATCTAAATATATAAATAGAGAATAGAAATGTCGCTAGATATATTGGTAGATAAGATGTACTGATTGATAGATAGATAGATAGATAGATAGATAGATAGATAGATTACAGTCATGGTAGATATTATTTACGCATACGTAATGTTTCATATTGGGTTTCAAGCAAATTCAAGATGTTAAATATATAACATATGTTTCCACTGCCTACAAAAACCGGACACCTTCCTTTGTGCTTAATGTACACAACAGAAATCGTGCGTTGTAATGTAATACAGCGACCAATTAGATTTAAAACACCGATTGCATATTGCTTAAGCGAGCGTCCAGCTTACACACACACACACACACACACACACACATATACATCGCTAGTCCGCGGACACACGTTTACAGAAGCGGCCACAAGCACTTAAACGAACGAGTAAATGCACGCTTATATGGACACCTGTGTATTCAGGCTTGATTCATTGTAAGGGCGCCCTTGAAAGGCAATCAAATAAACACTGAATTGGTCCCCTTTGGAGGGGGGGGCTGCCGGCTTCACGCAACATTCTTATCCCTTCCTTCTTCTCTCCTTTTTTCATTCTCGTTTAAGTCTTCTTCTTTTCCTTGTTGTTTTTATTGTATTTTACTGTTTTCCTTCCCTCTTTTTCTTTCATCCTCATCTTCGTCCGTTCGTCCTCGGTTTCTTTCTTTCTTTCTATTGTACTGCACAAGGACCTATGTCCTCAAGTTGCTATGAGAAATTAAGGAAGTCCATCTCTCCCCCAGACCCCCAAAAAACTCCTGTTCTTTTATTTCTATATTATAATATTAAAATTTTATATAGAATGACTGATTGGAAGCTGGAAAGCTAATTTAGGACGTTTAAATTCTAGGCATTGTCGGCAATGATCTTACTACATTTCATGAATATAGTGAGACCCATGTACAGGCATTGTACGAGGAATTTGAGACTCTCAAGAAACATCTACTCCATCTTCTGAACCTCATATACTTAATTTTATTTTATCTGTCTGCAATCTATGTGTGTGTTTTCCGAATAGAATCACTGGTTAGAAGCTGAAAAGCGAATTTAGGACGTTAAAAACGTACTAGTTGTTTCAACAACAAAAAAATCAGTAAAACCTAATGTTGTATTAGCCCTGGGTGAAGTATGCCGGCTTTCCTCCGAAGGATGAAGTTTACAAGGAATATCAAATTCACAAGCCGTCCGCAACCGCATATATAGGAGAACCGGTGTTTCAACGCAATTATGTCGTATGCCCGTAGTTAGCATTGCTTAAAATATGCATTAATTTTATTCGAACCTCTAGACATTCATTAGAGTCTATTTTTATCCAGATAGGTACTTACTTATCCAGATAGGTACTTACTAGCAATAGTCTGTACTTAGATATAAAGCGATCTACATTACATAGCAATCCTTTATCTGTCTCTTGCTTAGTCTTCCAATGATTTATACAAAACCTGAACCGTTACTCTTTGTTATGCAAAATACAACTTCCTGATCTTTAAACGAAAAGTTATATTCCTTCATTAGAAGGGGAAACATACTTAATGCCGACAACTTCCATATAATCGCATCTACCGAAATTTGCCCATATATCTAGTTGGTTAATTATACATACGGAATACGCCATAGCTTATAATTTACTTCCAGTTATATTTGTACTGTATTGTACTTCAAATCAAAAATGAAGTTACTTGTATCTATATTGAATATACATCTAAACCCTCCTGTCATATTAAATACTCAGTTTGGGCACCAAATTTTTAGTTTAATTTTTAATACCAGGCCATACCGTAACACGTTATCTTATTCCTAAGCTAACATATAAATAAAAACAAAAAATTAAAAAGTAAAGGAAAATCTTGAACCATATATTAATTCCTTTCTAACAAACCTGTTGCAAATATAGTTGCTTCCACTGCATGAACTTTTACTCATTCTCTCTTCCAGTAACAATGAAATAACCATGTCCTTTAATCACTTTGTTGAGTGTAACTTTTCAGTAGATATAAAACCTTTACAAACTAACCTAGTAACATTAACTACCCACGCTGGGTCGCAGAAATAACTGGATTAGGACCCAGGCGCGGGGCAAACTCTCTCGATGCTGATGCACCCGAAGATCTTCCCAGGTCATCCCTCTAGGAGAAGGAAAACTCTGAAGCTAAACCTAACGGGAGGGAGGTCTCTCCAATCTTGGATGACAACCTTCCTAGAGCTGGTGACTCAAACAAATTACCGGTTTGCAAACCTAAATTGCTTAAGGAGTAGATAGGCTCTGTCTATCATCCGGCTTTCATACTCCTTCTTTGCCTATTAGCCAGGCGCATAAGTACCATCACAGGGATTCGACAGAAACACTCAGTGGTCGATCTTGTTTCCTGACTAGGGCAATGAACGCCGTTTTCCCTGCTCCCGACACATCCCATTCCTCTAAACGGGGCGCTTGGGAGTACTTGAGTGCCATATATGCCTTTCGTCTGATGGGTTGAGGATACCGGATTGACAGTTCCTGGCTGCTGTTTCCGACTGGTAGTACAGGTGCCCTAACTCTTTGGTAGCGCTTAAAGTGGCTGCTCCATCAACAGTTGTATAACATCGGGATGTTTGTAGTGCCATGTCGCGCCTGGAAAGGGACCCTGCACTCATCCACGGTGGGCTTTCTTGAAGGCACAATCCTAGTAGATGAAAGATCAGCTCTCTTAGATCATTTACTTCTGGTATTCTGCAGACCCACTTGTTCAGCACACTTTACCTAAACTGAAACTCTTAAAAAAATGATGACTGTACAATAAAAATTTACGCTTAAACCAGGCTTAAACTCAAACAAAACTAACTTGCCTCCTCCCTTGAGGATGATGTAGAAGCATTTCTCATAGCAAACACCCCGGATATCTTAGCACAAGTGAGACTACTCCACACTCCTCCATCCCCTCTAACTACTTTAACATGCCTGGATATCTCCCACTCTGCCGTAAGGACTCTGACAGACATATGCACAGACTTGGAGCCTACATTCGTAACACCCTCCCCCTGACTAGAGAAGCAAATCTAGAATCGGGCGATCAAGCCTTTATGTGCTTTAGACTTAACATGCAACATAACATGGGCTACTTTTATTTTCTCTACCGCTCTCCCTCAACCCAGGACTGCACCCTAATAAACAAAGTCTCTGACAGCAGAGATACAGCACTCTCCCTCAACACTAGCGCACAAGTGCATGTATTTGGGGACTTCAATGCCCACCACAGCAACTGGTTAGGATTCTCTACTTATACGGACGCAGCTGGTAGCACAACGCATAACTTCTCTATATCCTATTCCCTATCACAGATGGTTACGTTTCCAACCCGTTTCCCACACCAGCAAGAACAACACGCATCACTTCTAGATCTGTTTATGACCACAGTTCCTGATGATTGTATAACAAATACCGACAGCCCACTTGGGAACGCTGATCATGCAGTGATAATGGTTGAAATCGCCCTAAACTCTAGAACCAAAACTAAAGAGCCACTGCTCAAAACAACGAGATATTATAAAAAGGCTGACTGGGAAGCCATCAGAGATCTTATCAGAGATACCCCATGGGAAAATATTTTTTCTCTTCCTGCTGAACAGTGGGCAATTGTGATCACCGAATGGTTCAAAACAGCAATTGAAGCACATATTCTCACGCGGAAGTTCTATAGCAAACCTTACCCTCCCCAATGGTTTACTTCTACTTGTGCAGCTACCATTGCGCAAAGGCAACATACGTACCACAGATTTAACCGACATAAATCCAGTTCAAACAGACGGAAGTATATAGAAGCTAGGGGTAACTTTAAGAAAGAAATAGTGACAGCTAAGAGAGAATTTACTGAAACCACCAAAAAACGCATCGAAGCTCAGAAATTAGGAACCCGTGATTTCTGGAAAATCTACAACAATGGACAATCAACAATTACCCCACTATCCAACAATCATGAGGTTATTTGCACAGCAACCAAAAAGGCTAACATGCTTTCCAGTTGGTTTGCCTCCAACTCCACACTGGACCCTGCTAACCACTCCCTCCCTGACTTTCCTTTGCGGACAGACGTTACGCTAGACGATCTGAAAATTACCCCTTCTCAGGTACATGCTATCATAAAAAAATCTTGACACTTCAAAAGCATGTGGACCTGATCTTATCCCGACTGTGCTATTAAAAAAATGTGCCGCCAAAGTAGCTCCAGTTCTCTCCAAACTTTACAACAAATGCATAAAGAATCTTGCTTTCCTGACTGCTGGAAAACTGCTTCTGTGGTACCAGTTTCCAAGAATTCTGGCGAAAGAACTGACCCATTAAATTATTGCACTATTAGTCCCCTCCCACTTTTCGCCAAAATATTTGAGTCCATAATTAACCAAGCCCTAGTCCATCACCTTACAGATGCGAAACTTCTGACCGACAAACAATATGGATTTACAGCTGTAATATCTAAACATATATACCATTCACTCGACAAAGCAGGGGAGGACAGAGCGGTAGCTCTAGATATATCTACGGCCTTTGACAGAGTATGGCATGAAGGTCTTCTCAGGAAAATCAGATCATACGGTATCACTGGACGAATACTCAACATAAATAAATCCTTCCTAGATAAGAGAAAAATCCAGGTTGTCTTCGACGGACATACATCTAAACAATATGATATAAATGCAGGAGTGCCTCAGGGGTCTATCCTTGGACCTTTATTATTCCTAATATTCATAAATGACTTCCCTGACAAAATTGTCTCTGAAATGGGTATATATACTAATGATACCATGCTCTATAACAGGCACGACAGGTAAACAAATGAACACATATCTAAGGAAATGGCAAAAACACTAGAAGATAATCTCCAATCTGTAGTAGAATGGGGACAAAAATGGATGGTCACATTCAATTCTGCCAAGACTAAACTTGTTTCCTTCAATAATTACAAGAAACCTTCTTTACGACCAATAGCAATAGTCAAAGACATTATCTGAAAGTACTTCTTTTAAGCTCCTCAGCCTAATGTTCACAGGAAACATGAGTTGGAACAATTATATTGAGAGCATTGCCCGGACCGCTGCAAAGAAGGTAGGTTCTCTCTACCGTGCTAGAAAGCTAATAACCCCCGAAAGTATACTGTACCTCTATAAGGCCACCATTCGCCCATGTATGGAGTATTGTTGTCATATTTGGGCTGCTGCATCTGCTGCTAGTCTCTTGCTCCTAGACAATGTCGCCATCTTGATAGGTCCTGAACTGTCATCTAAGCTTCAGCCTCTGTCCCATCGACGAAATGTTGCATCCCTCTGTCTGTTCTACAAGTATTTTAATGTTGAATGCTCCGACAAACTGCAAGCACTTGTACCCCCTCGACGTAAATATTCCCGACAAACCCGACATGCAGCTAAATCCCACCCCTACACAGAAGAGATCTCTAGCTGGCATTCAAATTAAGAACAATCGTCCAAAAAATCCAAATAACACGAATAATTAATCCTCATCTCCAAAATGCAGAAACACAAGTTTTTCTTCTCTACTTTTAATATAATTTATATGTAAATACATTTAGAGTTCAGAATAACGAATCTAAAAGTATTTATGCGATTTTCTTTCAAACATTTTGTCGGACGTCGAATTGTATAATAATATTAATGATAATGATAATGATAATAATAATAATAATAATAATAATAATAATAATAATAATAATAATGATAATGATAATAATAATAATGATAATAATAATAATGATAATGATAATAATAATAATGATAATGATAATAATAATAATAATGATAATGATAATAATGATAATGATAATAATAATAATAATGATAATAATAATAATAATGATAATGATAATAATAATGATAATGATAATAATAATGATAATAATAATAATGATAATAATGATAATGATAATGATAATGATAATAATAATAATAATAATAATGATAATAATAATAATGATAAGAATAATAATAATAATAATAATAATAATAATAATAATAATAATAATAATAATATAAATAATAAAACAGCAATCATGAAAACAGCTGAAATATTAAGAAAACCCCTTGAATGTGGAAACTAACACACAGGAGCAACAAGCGCGGGCCAGACAAACTGCTGCAAAGGCAAAACATAAAACACTACCAAGAACACTGAAACCGCATATCTACAAGTTCTCTAACCCAACCCTACCCCCATTGCCACAGCGCGGGCCAGACAAACTACTGCAAAGGTAAAATATGAAGAAGCGTTACATTGAAGCTGCATATCTACAAGTTCTTATAACCACCCCACCAAAAGAATAATGCCAAATAGTCGAGAAGGGTCAAGGAGGATGCAAAGACTGAGGAGAGAGCGCTGACTAGACCTCTGCTGAACAAGTACCAAGAGAACTAGGACCTTGGGGAGGCTTATTGCCACTCAAATTCCAGTGGAGACCAATGGTCGCTGTCAGCGAGAAGTCAAGGGTAAGCAGTTGTTGCGATAATGCAAATTTATGTGCAAATGTTATCGAAAGAGGTGGAGAGTTCTGGAAATCTTGGGAGACTTGTTGTTACTCAGCTTCCAGGGAACACCACAGGTTGTTTTCAAGGAGGGATCTTTGATCATCTGTGTGAAAGCTGCTTGTGGGCCAATAATAATAATAATAATAATAATAATAATATGGAACGGATAAAGCAGCAAATTATGGCAAGTTTCCAAGGTTAAGAGGCATAATAACAGAATTCAGCAAGTTATTCAAAACAACCCAGTCAAAGAAATCTGGAAGGAGGTGAAAGCAAAAAACTCACTCCTAACCCTCAAAGTTTTGGTCAAGCACATGGTCAAGAGAGACTTCCGATGAGGTCGATGCTGACTGGATCGCTAGAATAAGTGAAAGAATGGAAGGGCATAAATGAGAGGATATCCACATTTCTGTTGAAGATTTGAGAAAACAAATGAAGTTCATGCCTAAGGGGAAAGGATAGTATTCATGGGTACTGGTTGCGATCTTTCACAGGAATCCATAAGAGGCTTGCTGTTTCTCTGGATGATTGTGTCAGATACCAGAATGGCTTGTTGAGAGAAAGATTATTTTAATAATGAAATATCCTGCTAAAGGGCCAGATGTTGAAAATTATAGACCAATTGTTTGCTTGGACTTGCTTTGGAAGACACTGACAGGGATAATCAGTTCAAAAGTGTATGACCATCTTGAAGTAAATGGTTCACTACCAGTGGAACAAAAAGGTGGAAGGAAAAGGTGTTTAAGAACAAAAGACCAATTATCGATTGATAAATGTATTTTAAAGAACTGCAAAAGGAGAACAACAAACTTGAATGTAGCTTGGATAGATTACAAGAGAGCTTATGATATGTTGCCGCATTCGTAGATACTCAAGACGTTGAAAATGGTGACTGAAAATATAATTGAGTCCATAGGGAAAAGTATGAGCAGTTGGAAAACCAACATTTTATCATTTAGGAACAGTCAACATCAAACACTGTATCTTCCAAGGAGATTCAGTCATAATACCATTGACAGATTATTAGGAGAGACAACGATTGGGTTACAACTGGATAAGAATGGACCGAAGATCAGCCACATGTTATTTATGGACGATCTGCAAAACAGAAAAGGAAATTGTCTTTCTGATTCCAACTGTATAGCAGTGGGGTGAAGACATAAATATGGAGTTTGGAAATTTCAAAATGTGCAATTGTTAGTCTTAAACGAGGGAAGAAAGGAGCCATGAAAGGCATCATTTTGCTAAATGGTAAAGATTAGAAATACCTAATTAGAAGTACCTGGAGGTGCTTGAACTTGATACGAAATAAAAGAGAAGAGGAAGGCGGTGTATATGAGGAAACTCAAACTGCTACTAAAATCTAGACTAAATGGTAGGAACCTGTTTATAGCCACCAATTCATGGGCGGTTGCTGTGATTCGATACAGTGCAACTTTTGTAGGATAGACACAGGAAGAAATGAAAAAGCTGGATAGAGACACACGAAAACTGTTAGTCAAGTATGGAACACTACACCCAAATTCTAATGTGTTCAGACTGTATATCACAAGGAAGAAAGAGAAAGAGGGCTGATTGCGATTGAAGAATGTGTCGGGGGAGAGCTTAGAATTGTTCACCACTACTGAAGTGTTACTCGCAGCAATGACAAAAGAGGAAGAGCCAAATAAAGATTCATTGGAAGATAAGCAGAATACAACGAAAGAATTGAAGCAGAAAAGTTGACTAAGTTGGTAAGAATGAAACTTCATGGTCAGTTTGAGCGAGATACTAAGGTGCAAAAATGTCAGGACACGTGAAATTTTCTGTCTAAAGGTGACTTGAAAAGAGAAACAGAAAATGTTATATTTGTTGCTCAAGATCAGACACTAAATACAAATGCAATAAATAAAAAACATGGGAAAGACTGTTCTGATAAGTGCAAGTTATGTGGTATATCTCTTGAAACAGAGTCACACATGGGTAGTATGTGTTCTATACTTGCTCAAAGAGTACAACCGTCGCCATGACAAAATTTGTACAAATCTGCACTGGAGTTTTGCCAAAAGTTTGGAATCGAAGTGACGAACAAATGATACCAACATCACCCAAAAGGGGTAGTGGAAAATAAGGACGTTAAGGTTCTCTGGGATTTCATGATTCAGCGTGACCGAGAGATACCTCACAGGAAATCGAATATTGTAATTGTGAACAAAAAGACTAATGAATGTTAAATTATTGATGTGGTTTGGCCAAACGACATCAACTTTACAGGCAAGAAGAATGAGAAACTACGGAACTATCAGAAACAGAGAGTGGAGATTGCCAGATTGTGGAATAAGAAAACTTCCATCGTGCCAATAATCATAGGTGTGTTTGGCTCAATTCCTGATGCTCTTATGAAACAGCTGAACTTCTTGGGAATCAGATACATCATCGTACTCCAGAAGTCAGTTCTGCTTGACTCAGCAAACATCCTACGTAAGGTGCTTTCCATCTAATTGACTCTTTGACTATCCTCACAAGCTTTGGGGGAAAAGCCCCCTCTTTATGGGAAAAACCGGTGTAAAAAGTCACAACATTGTGAAGTTAATGGAATATGCCCTTGAACAGTATTCTAAAAAAGTGCCAAGCCAGATACAAGTTCTCCAATACAGAGAAAAAAATGAACCACCTGATGTACATGGACGATCTGAAACTTTTTGCAAGGACCGAAAAGGAGCTAGAGACACTAATTAACACTACCATAATCTTCAGCCAAGATATCCAAATGGAATTTGGAATGGAAAAGTGCACACAACTAGTTATAAGAAAGGGAAAACTGGAAACGACAGAAGGCGTGGAACTACCCAACCAACCGGAGATGAGGGCACTAGGGGAACAAGACGACTATAAATACTTGGGAATTCTGGAAGCGGACACCATCGGAGCAACAGAAATGAAAGAGAAAATTGGAAAGGAATACCTCAGGAGAACAAGAAAACTCTTGGAAACGAAATTATATAGCAGAAACCTAATAAAAGGTATAAATACATGGGCGGTATCACTAGTAAGATACTCTGGACCGTTTATAGGGTGGACAAAAGAAGAACTGAGACAACTCGACCAGAAAACCAGAAAACTCATGACTATGCATAATGCACTACACTCAAAGGATGATATTGACAGGCTCTACGTGAAAAGGAAAGATGGCGGGAGAGGACTGATCTGTATAGAAGACTGTGTGAAGGACACGAAAAAAGAACTAGAAAAATACATAATGCAAAACACTGAAAGGATAATTATGGCAACGAGAGACACGGAGAAAACCAACCAAACAGAAAACAGAGAGACAAAAGACAAAACGAGAAAAGAGAAATGGGAAGAGAAATAACTCCACGGAAGATTCATAAGAATGACAAAAGATGAGAATAACGAAAACACCTGGACATGGATGCGAAAAGGACATATAAACCGAGAAACTGAATCTCTAATAGCTGCAGCACAAGATAACTCGATAAGAACCAACCATATCAAAGCAAGAATCGAAGAAAACAGCAAATGCAGATTCTGTGGACAAAGAGACGAAACGATAAACCATATAGTAAGTGAATGCAGCAAACTGGCCCAAAAGGAATACAAAAACAGCCATGACCAAGTGGGGAAAGTGGTCCACTGGGAATTGTGCATTGGTACAAGCATAAACCCGCAACAGCACTCAAAAACAAGAACCACAAAATCCTATGGGACACGGACATACAGACGGACAAACCCATCCAAGCAAGAAGACCAGATGTCGTAATAATTAACAAGAAAGAAAAATCATGTCACATCGTAGACTTTGCTGTGCCAGCT
>NC_136515.1:37538845-37573845 GCF_053919585.1 Euprymna scolopes
CATGGTCGTCTTTAAATGCAATGTTCACAAATATTTGTTATAAACTCTTCTCATAAAAACAATGTGTTAATTGCATCATTTTCAATTCTCTCATCGTATTCTTCATCATTCAATTAACGATGCATCCGATTAACCCTCATCCTCAAGTGGTTTTTGGTCTTGATACGTGGTGACTCATTAATTCAAAACGAAACATTGTGAACATATCAGCAATTAACAGGAGGCGAACAGCATTTCAAAAATAACAAGAATATTTAATTTCAAAAATACTATCGACTAATCTCGTTCTTAGTTTAACTATTTTTATGATGTGACTTACGTATCTATTACGAATGGAGAGTTGGTATCTGTCCGTACGACGCCGAAACTACATTATTAATTCTATTAATTGTTTAATGCTCAATTCTATTTACTATCAGACAAATGTATTATATTTCAATGCTTAATTAAGGGGGCGGATAGTCTAGTATCTGTTCTGTGGCCACAATAGTAAGCATTACCCTCTTCTTTGGGGTAGTGTAGTATCTGTTGTCATAGGCTAACAAATATTATACGACTATAAGGAGCATATATTTTTCTAGTCATAAATAATATCCTAGTCGTGTTTAGGGAGAGATAGATCAACAACTATCTTGGTATCTAATTAAATATAAGGGAAATTCTGCCTAAAGGGAGCATGTCGATGTGACCAAAAAGAGTAAGGCAGAAGCATCGTTCTGCGCCGTCAAAATAGGATAAACTGCTTACGTGGCAAGATATCACTGGTCAATATGATCCATGTGATATTCATCATATACTTGTTTCTTATTTTCATACGACAATTGTTAATCGTGTCAAAGTGATTTTATTGTTGTTTCAAATGAAGCGAACTTTATATAAATGTTTATAGTTTGAAGATTGTATGATTGCTTTGTTCGCTTGTCTAGTTTGTTAAAGAGAGTTTCTCAGTAGGAAAACTAATGGTGTGGGGAGGGGGGGCAATTTATTTACTGAAGATGGAGATTATAGGATCCGAAACCTGATAGGACACAAAAATTCGAACTATGTCCTTATGGTCTCAGTTTTTGTTTTTCTTTTCTTTTTTTAACTTTTTATTCTTTTATTTTTACATTTGTATTGTTGTTGTTGTTGTTGTTGTTTCGTCCTTAATGTCCCTAGGGATACTTTTTCAGTTCGTTTATATATATGACTGTCGTATTGTATTCAAACAATTTACGTCAAACACAATTGGTGCACTGACTAACGCACACAAACAACCACACACAAATGTATGTGTGTATGTAAATTATATAAAGTTACATATAAGTAGGACTAAAATAACTGACTAGTAATAAAATTACAGAGCTGGTATAATACATTTAATTGGATCCTTACATATACATATAATATTTAAAAAAGATATATATTGTGTATCACGCTACTCTCTCTCTCTCTCTCTCTCTCTCTCTCTCTCTCTCTCTCTCTTCCTCAACACACACACATATATATATATAATTATTTTTTTGCTATAATAATTAAATACCTACAGACACTAGTGTTTCATCCTTTCGGGATTCTTCAGTGCAGGGTGTCACGATTAACACCAGCCGAACGATTCGAACCCCGCACCACGAGATATCTCTGGCTCGATTAGCGGAGACCGTATCCATTCGGCTACCATTAACCGCGTGAAATAGCGTTGAATTTAAACATTTTAATTTTAAATGTTCATTTACGTCAGTCAGAGAGTGATCTAATCGTTATACGATGATCTGTGCTAAGAGCTAAATTGACCGACTTTAATTCAACTGAAAGTGCTCAACGATAAGAAATGAATTTCTTAAAGGGGCTGTCATAATTATTTTTTGCTATAATAATTAAATACCTATATATATATATATAATTACAGAAGACTTACTTTTTTGACATTTATGATTAAAAGACAAGTAAAAAGAGAAAGCTGGTCGGTTTCGCCCTCACTCCTCTAGAGCTGAATTGAGGGATTTTATTTATAATCAAAAGAGGAAGAAACACGATGGATACTATACATGTTAAAATATAGCAGCATTATAGTCTATTAATGGGGAGAGAAGAAAATCAGGGCGACTCTAAATATTAAATAAAGCTGCATTATGTGTAATGTTATAATCTTGAAATTTGGAACTATATATATATATATATA
The DNA here is from genome assembly GCF_053919585.1 of Euprymna scolopes. Taxonomy (NCBI): domain Eukaryota; kingdom Metazoa; phylum Mollusca; class Cephalopoda; order Sepiida; family Sepiolidae; genus Euprymna; species Euprymna scolopes. Next base: position 37,541,007 of record NC_136515.1, read on the forward strand.
TATATATATATATTTAATTTCACAAAAACCATATTCTCACCAAAGGTTTCCATCTCCTATTTTCCTCCTCTGTATGAAACTTAATTTGATCTAAAAGCAGTCTGAAGCATTTCACACGTTTCTGTGGCATTTTAAGTTTAAAACAGAATTTTATTGGAAATCGTTCTTCTAAAGTGTCATCACGTTTAGATTGCATTTTTGAAATTCACCAGCGGTGACAATCATGCTTTATTAGAGTGTATTCCTGTTTCTATTGTAGCTGTTCATTTGTAACCTGAAATCATAACAATTGGGCAGTCATCTCATAAGGTGTATAGCAATAACATACTGAATTTTCAAGAGTCTGACAATTGTAAATGCGTGTACAAAACGGCTGGAAACTTATTTAAGGCACCTCGTTGTTACGAAATAAAAGGCTTATATAAATTATAAGTTATAGGAATTCAAACTCATTAGCATATTATGAGGGTTTCATGAGAAAAGAAATTTGATAGAACTCAAAGGGGTTGTATATATGCTTAGAGGGTAATCTAAATGCAGGTGGCTATTGTAACTAGTGCATCGATAACAAGGCAGGATATTGAGGAAAATACTACGTTGGTAAGATTTAATAATCAGATCTAGAAAGTGGGGAGTAGGTATCAATTGTAAAGAAACCTATGTGAGTATTCATCTAGAAATGCCAGAAAAAAAGCAATATTTTTCGTATGTTTTTTTTAATGAAAATATGTAAAATTTAAAATATTTTAACGTTCCAAAAAGTATAGGTAATGTTTTGTTTAAGCAAAAGATTACATCATAAAAAATCGAATTCCGCTATTGTTCAGAAATAGATTCTGATAGTAAAACTGCTAAACTAGATATTAGCGATAGAGTAAATAAGCTTCACGAAAAAGAAGCGTACATGCTATTAAAAGATCATAAATCCAAGTTCACACATAAACCCTCAACTAGATTAATAAATCCTACTAGAACCGAAATTGGAAAAATTAGTAAAATAATTGTTGAGAGAATTAACGCACAATTCAAAACTACTTACAAACTTAATCTCTGGATTAATACAGCTGAAACGATCACTTGGTTCTCTAACATTGAAGATAAAGAGAAATGCTCTTTCATTCAATTCAACATTGAAAGCTATTACCCTTCAATTAACAAGGAGATTTTTGGGGAAGAATTGGAATTTCCAACTTTTACTAGAAATTATAAAAAGATGAAGAACAATTGTACTGCTAAGCAACGAAGAACAATGGATTAAAAAAAGATCAGGTTGGCCTTTTTGATGTTTCTATGGTTCCCTAGATTCGGCTGAAATGGCTAACCTAGTGGGATTCTATCGTATAATTTAACCGGGGACATTGAGATAGAAGATATAGGCTTGTACAGAGATGACGAGTTTATGATCATAAGGGACTCAAATGAACTAAAATATGAAAAAATCAGAAAAATAATGTTTAAGAAGTTAGAAGAATTAATTAAAAGTGGGAATAGTATTAAATACCAAAACTGTAAATTTATTGGATGTAACTCTAGATTTAAAAAAACAAAATGCATGCACCCTATAAAAAAGATAATACCCACCCCATATATGTAAATCTACATTCAAACCATCCAAAATCTAAAATAATAAGCAATAATGCCTCTAGAGTAGACATTTTTAAAACTCACAAACTGTTCTATGATAAAGTGCTTACAAAAATACAAAAGTAGAATATATCCAGCCAACATCTAATATCAAAACATTTAGAAATAAGAGAAGGAAAATTAAATGGTTCACACCCCCATTTAATTTAAATGTCAAAACTAGCTTATGAAAAAAAATCCTTAATCTCATAAAGCAACACTTCCTACCTAATAATATTCTCAATAAAATATTTAATAAAATATAGTAAAATTAATCTATAACTGCAACGCAATTTTAGAAAAAATGATACAGAAACATAATATGAAGATTCTAAATAATACGTCAGAATTAAATAAGAATAGCATCATTAAATCTTGTAATTGCAGGAATAAACAAGACTGCCCACTAAATGGAAATTCCTTAGTAACCTCAGTAGCACAAAAATCGATAATCTACACAAAATAACATCCAAATACTAGTAAGTATTATATTGGTATGGGAGGGAATACTTTCAAGGAACGGTTCGGGGGTCACAAAAGTTCATTTGAAAATCCCAACAGTAAAATAAATAATACACTTTCAGTATACTAAAATGAAATTATAAGAAAAAATCTAATAACAACCATACAACTGAATATCCTGAAAAGGCTAAAACATGTTCTTCCCTTAACTCTCCATGTTACCTTTGTCTAACGGAAAAATAGTTTATCATAAGGTTTAAGGACAGAGACAGGTTACTCAATAAAAGACTAGAAACTTCCATAAACTGCAAACATTATAAAGAACACCTCGTTAGCCATCTTAATATCACTCCATAATTTAATTATATTATTATAAAAATATCCATAATTAAACTAAAACTATAAATAATCCACATACTATACACACACACACACACACACATATATATATAGATAGATAACGCAATAAATATCCCAATTGATTTAATCTACTTTAAACGACTAAAGCAAGACAACTAAAGCATTAAACACCATCAATAAACAAAATACCAAACTCTGATGTTTTTTTTCTCCTAACATATTTCTGTGATACCATTTTCATACTCAATTCAAAATGGCGTTATGCAAACTTATTATAAGGTATTTACAGAGTCTCTTCCAGTTTTCGGATTTTTAATCATGTCAAAACGCACTTCATCTTATTTTGATGAATTGATTGTTGCTGTTTCTTCTGATGAGTTAAGGGCAAAATAGATTCAGTGATTGATATAATAATTAAGTGATTGATTTTGTGCTACGAAACAGATACTGTCAAAAATTGTAATTGTCAACTGAATTAAAGGAATAAAGTTGCAAGATGGCCAACATAATGAACTTTGAAATAGATGCTTTTGTCATTCATTATATATATATATATATATATATATATATATATATATATATATATATATATATATATATATATATATATGAAATGCCTTAAATAAGTTTCCTGACTTTTTTGTACAAGCATTGTCGTAGACTCTTGAAAATTCCATATGTTATTGCTATAAATTTTATGAGATGACTGGCAAATTTTTATGATTTTCAGATTCAAATGATGAGCTACCCTACGGCCTGATTGTGACAACTGGTAAATTTCAAAAGTGCAATCTGTACGTGAGAACACTTTATAAGAATTATATACAATATAATTCTGTTTTAAACTTGGAAAACAATGCCACAGAAAGGCATGAAATGCTTCAGATTGCTTTTGGACCATCTTGCATCATACGAGCATCATTTTTTTTAGTGGCATAAGATGCTGGATAGATAATGAGAGCTATGTGGGAGGAGTAAGAATGTCAGGACACACCAAATAAAGAGTTTCATTAATATGGACCGCGATATGTCTATAGAGATAATAAGAGCACAGTTTGATGTCAGTGTAGAAACTGTACACATAATTATTTACGAGGAACAGATGTAGAAGATTTGCTCGAAGTGTGTCCCAAGGGTGCAGTCCACAACTCCATTCTTGTCACACAGTATTTGCAGTTGTTTCAAAGAAAATTTATTCCAGAACAACTTTTTGATTCATTATGTTTTCTTTTAACGAAAGTTTAAAACAACAAAAGCAAAATTAAATTGAAAACTCATCATCTGAAAATATCATGAAAAATAATTCGCTTTAAAAAATATGTGTGTGTGTGTGTACATATATGTGCATGTATGTATATATATATGTGTGTGTGTGTGTGTGTGTGTGTGTGTGTGTGTGTGTGTGTGTGTGTGTGTGTGTGTGTGTGTGTGTTTTGTATTACTTTATCTCTTTGCAACAAATCAGGATAGAAGGATAAATGTGTCGACCTAAAGAAAACAATACTACAGCTTTATTTAAAAACTTTTATTGAAAAAAAAATCAATCCAGGTATTATGTAGCAGAACTTATATCTATTTAATGTAGCGATTTCAGCCTTAATCATCGCCTCGATACGGGTTCGAAACTAAGAGCATGCCTTTTCCACGAGCGATGGTGTGGGCTCTGCAAATAGTCAGCGGATGGCGGCGACCAAGCTGGCTTTGGTGTTGTGGGATGTCATGTTGGTGATGTTCTCGACGTATGACCAAACGAAGTAGTCTAGCACGTTCAGGTCGGGGGAGGAGGGTCTCTTTGCATTTGACTTCTCAAATGGTCCCCCATCTGATACAATCGTCAATAAGATCGAAGGTTTAATTTCTCTTCTTTTAGGACCATGGCTTGTTGACTGAACATGACCAACAAAATGAGAAATAAAATATAAATTACGAAGTTTTCTATGATTAAGGTCGAGTCCACCAAAGCTTCAGAAAAAAAAGAAAAATAATTTTCATTTTTTAAAAAAAAAGATCTTGCGCCATTACTTGAGTTTCTAAGGATTTTCTTTAAACAGATGTGACTAAATCCTATTCAATCTTTTTTATTATTATTATTATTATTATTATTATTATTATATCATTCAGAAAATATTGTGTGAATTTGTAGTCATTTTTTACAAAGGACGTGGCAGGTGATTCAACATTGAAATTTATAATTTTTCAAGTAACACTTCTTTCTTGCTAGCCTATTGCATTGGAATAAAAATACAATTTTTGTAACAGTATTTATTATGAATGAAAGAAAAAATATACTTGTATTAATAATTTCTATTATGAAGAAATTTGCTGCTGATTACAAAAATGGCTTCCACTTATAATTTACATTTGCTGCTGAAAAAAGATGGTCTCCCTGCGAAAAATATTCTGAACATTATAAATAGTATTTACAAAGAATTAAATTTATACACCAATGTTTTAAACATGTATGCAGAATTCTCATATAAAATGCTATATAGGTCTGATATCTACAATGAAACTGATTTTTCTTTATATATAAACACGGCCACACATCTATATGTGTGTATATTTGCTATTGTACGAATTGCTATGTTAAATTTTTCATGTGTTTATATGGTCTACTTATGTGTGCTTTTAAACAAAAAAGTCAGCGAACTAGGAGTTCACTCTAGCTTCTAAATAATGCCAAAGCAGCCTCGTATGAATTTCCCGGGAGTAATGCCCCATGCGGTTAACAATAAATTACCGTCTTATTAAAGAGAGAAGGGAGGGTGGACCTGCTAAAACTGAACAGAAATATACGCAACAAACAATGTAAGTGTCGGGTTGATTGTTGAAGAGGGGCCAGGTAAGCTTTCCCCACTAATGTAAATGTATGAGGTAGCTTTGTTCTATATCAAAATTTCCATTTTTCTATTTACGCTCTCAAATTGGGGGACGCGGATACACAGTTTCTCGACACAGCAGCATTTTATGTTAAAAGGGAGTAAAAGACTATGAATATACTGACATGCATTTTAATTCATACCACTTTAATTATCTAGCCTACAAACGCTTCACTTGCATGGCCTTCAAGCGCTTCACTTGCATTGCCTTCAACTGCTTTATTTTCATACCTTTCAAACGCTTCACTTGCATTGCCTTCAACTGCTTTATTTCCATAGCTTGTCATTCAGTCAACCTTTAGTACACTATTCCGCCCCGCCCTCTAAAATTGAATGTTATAAAATTAATTTTAAAAAAATTATAATAATTTAATAATACGGTGATGGGCAGCAATCAAAAGTACTTCAGGTTCGTAATTAAATCCCGGACAATGCCGGATCTTCTTGCTAGTCATTGTAATAAATCACGCGAAAATCCATACTCTCTGTTCCAGCAAATTATTTATTTTACCCGAATTATTGGGTAGCCTGTTGATTTTGTTTTTCAAAACTTCTAAATTAAATTATACAAAGAAATGGGTGTGTTATATTGTAACACAAAATATAACACAGGCAACAATGCATAGCAAGTCATATATGTGTGTGATCTATAACGTGTGTGAATACGTATGTGCGTTTATATAGGTTCGTGTATGAGTGTGAGTGTGTATGATTGCATTTCAATGTATAACTCAGCAGCTCAAGTTAACGTCTTGATACATGAGTTGGACACGTATCCAAAAAACACATACGCACACAAAGACACACGTATTCAAAAACTATGTACGCACACAAAGACACACGTACCCCAAAGACACATAAGAAAACCTAAAGGGACGACTATTTGCTTTAAAACAGTGAACCTCTAACCCCCAGGGTGACTGTCAGGGTATCTTCGGATGGGGGTGAGATTGCAACTGAAATTTTAAATTAATACCATGATTTCAAAATTAGGATAACTTGGCCCGACAGTAAGTCCGGCGCCACGCCAGACGAATGGTCCCTTGTGAATTGGATAAGACGAACCACTGCAATGGATCATCCGTCGTGTTATATATATATATATATATATATATATATATATATATATATATATATATATATATATATATATATATATATATATAGTGGGTGAAAGAAAGAATAAATTCGACTGAATTAAAACCATATGAAATATAATAATTCACTTAGTGTTGTCTCTCAAAATGTACATTCAATCCGTATTATTTGATGACGTCATTCTATGCGTTGCCAAGCATTTGGAAGTGGATTATGCAATGAAAATACAAATGTATATAAAATTATTTAATATTTATTTAGTCGAAACTTATTAATTACAGTAATTACGACATAATCACGTTGACGCACTGGTTCTTGGTAGATCACCAAAGTTAAGCAACGTTGAGCCTGGTCAGTTCCAAATGAGTGATTATTTGGGAATACAAGGCGCTGGATGTAGGAGGATCTAGAAACATCTCTGCAAGAACTGCAAAAACCTAACGTCGTCATCCCCTTTGGCGTGTATATATAAGCGACTGGGAACGTTTGTGAATTCAATATTCACTAGAAACTTTCTCTTTGGGGGAAGCCAGTTCAACACGTTTTAAAATACCGCTTCAAAAAAGTCAGAGTTTTCTTGATTGTTATACTAGTTGAATGCTTCGTTTACGCTGCTCCCCTCAAAACCGAACTCTAATTGCCCCTCCCCACAAAAAAATTAACATAAGCGATATACGATTTCTCACAAAATAAATAACGCTTAATGACTTACGTTTTGTCATTTATGGGATGGATTTGGTAGGCATGTATCTCATATATATATATATATATATATATATATATATATATATATATATTATAAGTATTGGTATGTATTTCTTATTTGTCTGTTATAAGTATTGGTAGTAAATTATAATTAGAATCTCAGAAACTACAACAATTAAACATTTTATGGTTTACAAAGCAAAATATTAACTTCTGTTATTAAGGTATGAAGTGTGACTTACAACTAATTTTACCAAGTATTTATCCGTAGCGCCGGATTTGCAAGATACAAAATATAAAGTTATGCACATAGGAGCGAGCAAAGCCGGGCTGAACTGCCAGTATATATATATATATATATATATATATATATATATATATATATATATATATATATATATATATATATTAGCAGTTCAGCCCGACTTTGCTCGGGCCCTATGTACTGTTCATAACTTTATGTGCATATGTATATATACATTTAAAAATTCTGACTCATGTCCATGTAACCTACATCCAAAATTTACAGTATTTAGACTTCAAATTGGCAGAGGAGTTTGATAGAGTCAACAATGATCAACTCTTTCAACTTTGACCTCTTGGAAGTCAAATTTTCGCCCCAAAACCGATTAAAAAGCTTGCTGCATGTTTGAATACCCTTTATGTAAAATTTCAAATGTTTAGACCCAAAATTTGTTGAATAGTTTGCTAGAGACCGTAGAGGTAAAATCTTTTGAACATTGATCCCTTAGAAGTCAAATTTTCGGCAAAAAACGATTAAAAAGCTTTCCCTATGTCTGAATACACTTTATGTAAAATTTCAAATGTTTAGACGAAAAACTGGCTGAATAATTTGTTAGAGACCGCAGAGACAATTATTTTTTAACTTTTACCCCAATTTTGACCCCTTAATATTTATTATTTGGGGCTCAAATCAAATTAAAAAGTTTGACCCATGTACAAGTAACCTACATCTAAAATTTCAAGTGTTTATGCCCAAAATTTGCGAAGGCGTTTGGTAGAGTTTTCAACGGTCAAATCGTTGAACTTTGACCCCTTCACAGCCAAATTTCTGGGCGAAAACCGATTAAAAATATTTTCCCAACTCTCAATACCCGTTATGCTAAATCTCCAGTCTGTAAACTGAAAATGTACAGAGTAGTTTGGTAGGGAAAATGTACACACATAGACACACAGAGAATTTCACTTATATATATATATATATATATATATATATATATATATATATATATATATATAAGAGAGGGGAGGGGAGAGAGGGAGAAAGATATTTATGCCTATCGTTATTTAGCTGATAAACGATTTTAAAATTGTTTTTCTTCGGTCTATAGTTCGAATCAACATTTATAAATTCTTACAACATTTTGTACAATGCTTTTAATATTGCGTACATTGATATTAAATTCTAAATTTGATTTCAACCGAAACATCAGCCTATACAAATCATAAAGATGCCCATATTTAAATCGAAAGAAATCAAGAGGTTCGGCGTAGGGGATTGGCCGAAGCATATTGTAAATATAGCCAGAAAAAAAAACATGTAAATAAGAGCAAATCGATATCGATCTGTTCTGTAACAAATGGTCATAGATAAACTTGTTCTCGTCTCGATTCTTTTGGTACCTTTTTTTAACGATGACTGTTTACGTGGAAATATTACTATTTTTCGTAAACTCTAGTAAGAGGGGTACAAGTTGCACATGAAAAAAAAAAAGCTATATTCGATTTCCTTTCAAATAATAACGTTTGGTTACTTATAGACGTTTTTAATTAAAGCCACCGGGGGAAGAGCATGTTCTAATTTCGTCGATCATGTCCTGGTAGAGATTTTAAGTAAATCACAATTTTCTTCTTAGTATCGCCTGCACTGAAGATTGAACCTTCAACCTAGAATATTGTCATTTTCACATGAATTTTACTTGGTATTTTATCCGCCATGCCATGTGTTCTCACTCAAATAAAACTAAAGGCTGTGCAGTCGAGAAGGTTGTTTCTTTCACTGAGCGAACATAGAAAAGTTTTTTTTAAAAGTGTCACTATTTCTCGAAATGTAAACGGAGACATAAATAAATATCAGTGATTGAATCAACCTAAGTGAGAGGTTGCAAGCGAAACACATAGATACATACGGATGAAAATTGACTTGGCGTATTATGATATAGATAAGTTTATTCACTACTAGCTGGACCCGTGTTCCGTCGTTAGTCATGGAAATTGAAGAAATCAAGAATTGCATATTCCAGAGTTAACTTGATTAAAAACCAAAAATACTAAGCATCTATCACCAATGTGGAACATATTCATAAATGTGACGGTGGTAAATAGTAAAATAAAAATAATTTTCAGATAAGAAAGCAAAACAAAAGCAAATAGTTGATTAATTAGAGTTCATTTTGAAAAGTTATATGTAAATAAGATAATGTCCGAACTACTCATAGACATAACTTTGGTTGGTTTTGTTGTTTTGTTTTGAATCAATACTTTTCGGGTTATTTCATGCCAAATGCAGTAATATTGGAAAAGGGCTTTTATGTTTCAAATTCTTTATATTTTCAAATATTTATTCATGAAGTTTGGTTTGGTTTGGTTTGGTTTGGTTTGGTTGTTTTGTTTTGTGCTATATCAACCATTTTCGGATTATTTAATATCATATCAAGTGATTTTGTGAAAACGTTTTATGCATCAAGTTCTTTATATCTTAAAATGTTTAATCAATAAGTTTAGTTTAGTTGTTTTGTATAGGAAAGTTGTTTTTGTTTTTCACTTTGTAGAACATGATTGAGTTTTGCAAAAGGAAAAAAATAACATCAGAGCTTGGTGAATTTTAGGTCAAAAAGTCAGTATTTTCAGGCATAGACTTAACTAAAGATTTTAGAACGCTGTATATCTTGTGAATAGGTTTTTTAATCTACAGTCAGTGCGAGAATTAACACAAAATGAAAAACATACGCATTTATAAATGTATTAGTTATGGCACGCGATCACGGATTTTTGCAGCCAACGAAAAGCATAGTTGACTCAAATTAGTAATACCGTTTGTTTTTTTTTTGTCTTTTTTGTCTTCTTTTTGTCATTTTTTTGCAGAGATTTTACATAAATACAAATCTGCAACAGATTTTTTTAATTGCAGATGACGTCATTCAAAAAAGGATTTTATTTATGATCGTCATTTTCCAATAATGTTCATAAAAGAAAACGTACTATTTATTGTAATGCTTTATATAAGCAGCTGTTACTAAGAATACACGCGTGTGTGTGTGTGTGTGTGTGTGTGTGTGTGTGTGTGTGTGTGTGTGTGTGTGTGTGTGTGTGTGTGTGTGTGTGTGTGTGTGTGTGTGTGTAAAACATGCTTCTAAATTTTTTAGATTAAGATTGATGATTCGTATTATTTGTATTATTCGGACTACTGTTCGCATCTTAATTGTTATTTGCATAACGGTTTGGTCGATGTAACCTCCAACTTTCCGTGGTGTAGTGGATAAAATACTTGGTTAAATTCAGTTTTAAGTTACACTCTTCTGTAAGTTGAGGGTTCAATCTTTAGTGTGTGTGACACTCAAAATACAATTGCCAATTACTTAGGACTTCTACCCAGCCATGGCTGACGGAACGAGATCATTCTACCCTGTGGATTAAATAAAGGATTCTGTTCGAAATTCCGTACAGATTCTCGAGTTCCACAGAAATATTACCGAATAGGGCATTATAAACTATTATAGGAAGAACGGAGATTAAATTGACCGAGACGTTGTGCAAATAACACTCAACATGAACAGTAGTTCAAAAATCCAAATAATATTAAAAATCCAAATAATATTAAAAATCCAAATAATATTAAAAATCCAAATTCTTAGTTCAGATCGATTGCTAAAAGAATCAATTTCCAAAGCAAAATGAAGCTTAATATTTAATAATTAAACCTTTAAATAGTTGTTTCAAAAATTGTAAAATAGTTATTAATCAAATGACAGATCAGAGTTGTATTATACTCAGAGAATAATTTTAAGATGTCATATATCTGGTTTTCAAAGTCTGTTAACAAATAAAAAACACATACCATATTAACGTGTAATTTCATGCAAAGAAGCTTTCAGAAAATTTCCAGAAAGTACTAGGAGTGTCAATGGCGAAATACAGGTAATACAGGTCAAATTTTATTCTCAAAAAATTCAAAAGTCGTATATCCAATTAAAACTACAAGGGCACATGCAAAAAGGTCCACTGAACAAGCTATCCCCAAATCAAGGCAAATTCAGCGAAAATAACGTTACAATTCTCACACGGAATCCTTACATCTGTACGAAATAAGAGAGCCGTGAAAAATCTACTCGTTATTAATTTTTGAAATAACTAGTTAAGTAACAATCTAATAGGTCCGCACTATCAACCAAGTTACAATCTCTGTCACATCGCCGCAGTGCTTCATTCCCGTGCCCGTTTTACAAATACTTTGATGGAATGTGTTCCGATGAAAGTTTTAGCATTTGTGCCTCCTCGATGTAAATATCCTCGACTAACCCGACAAACAGCAAAATCCCACCCCTTCACTGTTGAGGTCCCTAGATGCCGGAAAGCCTTCTACTCTAATAGTTTCTTCCCTCGAATTGTAAAACTTTGGAATTCCTTTTCTTTTTCCTGTCTCCCTGACGGCACTAACATGTTGAAATTTAAATGTAATGTGGACAGACATTTCGCTGCTCAGCTCTCTACGTGGTGCCTCTTTAAACATTGCCCCAAATAGTAGCGCTTTATGTCCAAGTGGCAAAATGCCTTGTTTGAGATTGGTTAAGAGTAAAGTGAGTTACGTTAATGCGAGAAATACAATAGTCGTACAACGGTTGACTAACTGTTCGTCTCGTGACCATAACAAATATCTAGACATCTGCGTTTTGTTGACACGTGTCTCGTAGTAGTGGAAGCGGTCGTTCTTTACAATAAATGTTGTCGCACGCGTATCAGTAAACTACTGTTGTGCACTGTTCGAACAATCCTAGTTCCTCCTTCAACACAGCAGCAGCAACAGTAACAACTACTCAAAATCCAACTGACGTGGTAGGGGGACATGTGCTAGTGTCAGAGCTCTGGTGAAAATCCAAGAGAAGTCGGCATCAGGATGCGTTGTCATCTGGTCGTCTCTGCGTATAGCGAGCAAAAACGTGTCAGGTGTGGAACTCAAATGAATAAAGTGAAAGTGGTAATGTCACTTCTGCGCCATTCCTTCGAGTGCTCTGGACCAAACCTTCCCCGACTTTGTATGCAACCGTTGACCCTTTTTGCGGGTTAATATGAATAAAGACGAGTAAAGGGGAGTACTTCATGTAGATCAGACAATTCTGAGGTATAACCTTTGTGGGCTCTATGCAGAAGTTTGACTTGCTTACCAACAACAGTAGTGCCAAAGAAACAATCCCTGTAAAATATTCGATATTTATTCTTTGAATTACTTAAAACTGATTGATCGATTCTATCAAAACTCTTATCTATATACTAATTTATAAACATACCGAACTTCATAAAATTGGAGATATAAAGTTGGGTATATAAAGTAAAGAAATAAAGATATAAAGTTATATGCGTATACATTTTTGTGCATGAGATTCGCTCTTAAATTAATTAACCGATCATTATAAATTAGTGGACTTAATACTTACATTCATAGTGAGAGAACAATAAAAATGGTTGATGATAAACACAAACAAAATATTTGGCTCGAAAGCATAAATTAACAAAATAGATATTTTATGTTTGAAATGGAAGTTCACATAGGCACATAAACAGATAACGTTTGTTCATATTTTAAAGTACCTGGAAAACAAGGGTATTTTATTAGCTGAGAGATCGAAGAAATCTGGGTCGATAATTTAAGGGTCTGAAAAATAGCAATTAAAACTTCCCTACTCATTTACACAAATTACATGCGATTAAAATTTATTAATAAGATTTAATGTTCATGCGTTTTCATTGTAGAAAGAATGTTCAGTGAGAAAAGTTGAGAGTATATTTTAATACTCTCAACTTTTCTCACAAATTTGTTTTGATGAGCAGAAAAGGGCAATGAGTTGTGTATATGTGTTCGTTATTGTATGCGTGCGTATGCTTGTGACTGTGTATGCGTGAGTTGAGATTACAATTCCAAGCTTGATAGACGGATGAGTGGTCCAAGGCAAAATAAATGTTCCCCATCAAATGTCACCGTTTGGCTCAACAATGTATTGAAGAAAAATCTGTCTTTTTATGCATTTAAGGTGAATCAAAACAGCAATTTTGATAAATTCGTTATGATTAATTCAAGCCAGTGTATGCGTCGAACCAGTTACACAGAAACGAGATTACACATTTTCATTTTGAAACGGCGAAAAGTAAATTCACTAGCTCAAGAAGGATAGGTTAGTATTTTGGTAAAATTTTAATACGTGATTTTAGATAATAATTCTTCAAATGTCAGTTTCTATGGAGTATTTTAAGGGTTTGTAGATAGAGGGAGTGCATAACATGAGCACAACCTCCCATTTCAAAATTTAAATAGTTCAGATTTGAAAGGTATTTTATTCATAGACACCAATTAAGCAAGGTTTCGTGAATTCCAAATTTTGGATGCTTTTGCAAAGTTTTCTTAATTGAACTTTAAAAAAAAAGTATTTAATCGGCATGTGCAAAAAATCTCTTTAATTTTCTAGATAGTTCCATGACGTTTTACTACTACTTATTATTATTATTATTATTATTATTATTATTATTATTATTATTATTATTATTATTATTACGGACAAATAAACGTACATATCTTCTCATCGTTTTCGTTGTAATATAACAGAGGAATTATAAATACTGCACACACGTAGGCTTATATGAACACAGCATACACAGAGATACGCCAACAGATAATCGAGCTTTTTTATAGCACACGTCTACGTACGTATTTTTTATTGTTTACGTTTGAAATGTCCATCGCCAATACGCATGCGCACGCCTTAATTTTCGCGTTCATTTTATGATCGCCATAAATGTTACATGTAAATGGAACATGGCAGTTACATACAAACGTACTTCAAACTCAATCAATTTATACATTAAAAACAAACATCTTTCTTCTTCCCTCTATCGTTCTCTATATATCTCTCTTTTACGCTCTTATTGGATCAGCATTTTCTTGTAGACAAAATAAAGTTCGATGTTTGATAAAATAGAAACAAAAACAGTTATGATATAATAAAGGCATATATATATATATATATATATATATATATATATATATATATATATATATATATATATATATATATAGGGTTTGACCCAAGAAAAAGCATATATAACCATCTATAGGCATCATGTTTTGTATGTATATATATATATATATATATATATATATATATATATAATTTTTCGTGTATATGCATGTATAGTAGATATATATGCATGTATATATATATACATATGCACGCGCATATATATATATATATATATATATACATATACATACATATATATACATGTGTGCATATATATATATATATAGACACAGGAAACATGATGCCTGTAGATGCTTTCTTGGGTTGAGCACTGTAGTAAGTGATATCGCCAACTACTATTAGTGATAATACAAAGATTTTTGAGTAAACAGATGGCGCAATCTTTAACAGTTGAAAGTGCTTATATAAGCATTTAAAAACTGATACTTTTTCAAGAATGCTCAATATTCTCTCTCTCTCTCTCTCTCTCTCTCTCTATATATATATATATATATATATATATATATATATATATATATATATATATGATGTATTGAGCAGGCTCACTTTTTGTTTGTTTGTAAATAAACAAGCAGCTCGAGCACTGTAACAGTGGTAGGCGAGTGTTTATTTAAAAGGACATTTGTTGAGGTCAGTTGCGAGCTACGATCTCATGGGCCGATGGATGGAACTGCCGACTATCAACGCTGTCGTTGTAAGTTCAATTTCCGACTAGGGAAAGGTGATAGTCTAGCCACACTGACGAGTTGTGATACAGTGAAACGGTACTGTATGTAGATGGCTATATATATATATATATATATATATATATATATATATATATATATATATAAAGTTTAACGTATCGGAAAATTAGCACTTGTATAATCCGACCTACCACTGGACTATTTACAATTACAAAATGAAGAATAAACAAAAAAAGTTAAGTTATATTTTGAAATAGAACGCGCTAACCATAAGCTGTTTACCATATAGCTGCTTCGGTGATTTAAAAACAGGGCTGCTGTTCAAGTCATGACTCCTCAATTGAAAATAAAATTTCTTATAACAAAATGTAGATGTAATCCGGTTTATCTTTCACTGCCATAAATTTAAAATCTAAATATAAATAAGTAAAAAAAATTAACATACTAATAAAGCATTACTCTTGAAAATTAATCTTTGATATTTTAGTTACTATATCAAATTGTGAAGGAATGAAGATGCATACAATAGCTTAAGTACCTTTATATATATGAATATATGTGTGTGTGTGTGTGTGTGTGTGTGTGTGTGTGTGTGTGTGTGTGTGTGTGTACAGGGTGTCCAAAAAGTCACTGAAGAATTACAAATCTTTTTCATTTTGCTATTAATGTTTACTTTTTCTCCATTTAAGATATTTTACAGAAAATATATTGGAAATTAACTCTGACTAAATATAGCATTAGACAATGTACACAAGTTGTGTTTTACCAAAATCAGAGATCAATTGCTTTGACTCCAAAAGCTTATCAATAGCATTTTCATGTAAGAGATAGCCCAAGTCACAACGCAAGTTTGTGGGGATATCTTAAAAAAAAGAGTCTATCTTAACGAACCCAAAAACCTGCAAAAATTGAAGGAAAACATCAGGAACGAAATAAGAGAGTAAAATCGCAATCCAGAGATTTTGCAATCCGTCATGAATAATGTTTTGGAAAGAGCACAACTATGCGAAGCTGAAAAAGGGCAACATTTAAAGCACATTTTTTATAATGATTGTTTGAATTTTGCTTTGTGTATTTCCCCCCCCCCCAATGTCTTAGTTAGATTGTGTTAAAATTACAGAAAGATATCATACAAAAATAAAGAATCTATTTAAGTTCAAAACCCTTTAGTGACATTTTGGACACCCCTCGTGTGTGTGTGTGTGTGTGTGTGTGTGTGTGTGTGTGGGGGGGGGGTACTCTATTGAATTAGAAAATCTTTGAAGATTTCAATTTATATATCTTGCCGAATATTAAAGTTGTTGTAAATTTGAATTTCCAGAGTTTAAATTAAATTTCTTATACAAATGCGCTATCTCGAATATTGAGCTTTACCATACGATTAGGATAGTCCTATAAACATTAATATTGATATTTATACTTGCTTTAAGTTTACAGAATTATTCAATTTGTAAACTTTGAAAGATTCTTTTAAATTATATATATATATATATATATATATATATATATATAAGTGAAAGTGTCTGCCTTTCTGTGTGTGTCTGTGTGTGTACATTTCCATGCGCAATAACTCTGTCAATTTTAAGTCTACAGACTCGAAATTTGATATACAGGGTATTGAGATTTAGGAAAATCGATGTGACCGGATTTCGGCCAGAAATTTGGCGATTAAGGGGTCAAAGTTCAACGGTGTGTGTGTGTGTGTGTGTGTGTGTGTGTGTGTGTGTGTGTGTGTGTGTGTGTGTGTGTGTGTGTGTGTGGAGAGAGAGAGAGACAGATAGGGAGAGAAAGCGTTGTCGGTATAATAAAAAAACAGCTTATTTTTCTAATATTAAGCTCTGTATGAGAAGGAATCGAGCTCTGTATACAAGCTAATAAAAAAAATTAGATCAGTCAAAAAAGCTGATTCTTGCAGCTATCATTGTGTGTGTGTGTGCGTGCGCGCGTGCGCGTGTGTGTGTGTGTGTGTGTGTGTGTGTGTGTGTGTGTGTGTGTGTGTGTGTGTGTGTGTGTGTGTGTGTGTGTGTGTGTTTATGTGCGTGCTTGTCAAACTATATGGAGTCCAGCGAAGCAGATTAATTATTATTAAATAAAGAATACACCCAAACCAAAATCTTTTGTTCGTCCCTATCCCAAGGGGTTGCTGGCAAAACATGAAATTCTTCCGTATTATAAAAGAAAACGAAATGTGATCGTTGCACTTTGTTTCTGAAATGAAATACCGAAAAATGTCGATTAGAAAAGTAAATATCAGAAAATGTGGAACGGCGAAAATCGTTAGTAAACAAGTGATGATATTTGCTGGGGTGGAATTAGGTATGCGGTGGAGAGTACTACCGGGGGGGGCGATGTATTTTTTTAATATACGCACGCGCATGTGTGATGAAATTAAAGTGTATTTATCTGTATGTGTGTGCTTGCCTGTATTTTTTCCGTCCATGTGTGATAGTGTGTGTGTGTGTGTGTGTGTGTGTGTGTGTGTGTGTGTGTGTGTGTGTGTGTGTGTGTGTGTGTGTGTGTGCAATACATTATGTGAATAGGTTGATAGGCGAAAATGAAAGTTTTGAACAGGAGATAAATATGATCAGATAGATATAAAATCAATTTAAATTGATGAAGATAATTATTTGGAAAATAAAAGTTAATGATTAAAAGGTAAATAAATTCACACACACACACGCATATATATATATATATATATAGAGAGAGAGAGAGAGAGAGACAGACAGACAGACAGACAGACAGACAGACAGAATGTTTCCCTGTATTACAGCTCTTCAGTGCGGCTAGATTGGCATCTATGAAGAGGCAGGGCTCGGAGGTGCAACCATCTAGTTGATAGCTCGCCGCTTTCAAACGATCACTTCAAATTTCTATTTATATAAACATTTGGCCGATGCTTTTATAGTGCTCGATTTGTTTGTTTATTTACGAAGAGTTTCACACACACACACACACACACACACATATATATATATATATATATATATATTTAATTATGTTAAGTATTCTACGAGAGATACCGTATGATCTAACTTTCCTGAGGAGACCCTCATGCCATACCCTGTCAAAAGCCTTAGATATATCTTGAGCTACAGCTCTTCCCTCCCTAAATCCATATTGTTGGTCAGTCAGAAGTTTAGCATCTGTAAGGTGATGGACTAGAGTATGGTTAATTATGGTCTGAAATATTTTGGCGAAAAGTTGGAGCAGGCTAATGGGGCGATAATTTAATGGGTCAGTTCTTTCGCCAGAATTCTTGAATACGGGTACCAACAGCCCGGAAAGCAAGATTCATTAAGGCATTTGTTGTAGAGTTTGGAGAGAATTGGAACTACTTCGGTTGAGCACTTTTTTAATAGCACAGCTGGGATGAAATCGGGTCCACATGCTTTTAAAGTGTCAAGTTTTTTTATGATAGCATGCACCTGAGTGGGGGTGATTTTCAGATCGTCTAGCATGGCGTCTGTCCGCAAAGGAAGGTCAGGTAGGGAGTGGTTGATAGGGTCAAGTGTGGAGTTTGAGGCAAACCGACTGCCAATCATGTTAGCCTTCTCGGTTGCTGAGATTGTTGGTTAGTGGGGGAATTGTTTTCAGGAGTCAAGAGTTCCGAATTTTTGTGCTTCAATGCGTTTTTTAGTGGTTTCAGTAAATTCTCTCTTAGCTGTCGCTATTTCTTTCTTAACGTTATTTCTAGCTTCTATATGCTTCTGTCTGTTTGAAGTGGACTTATGTCGGTTAAATCTTCGGCAGACATGCTGCCTTTGAGCAATGGCAGTTGCGCAAGTAGAAGTAAACCATTAGGAAAAGTGGGGTTTGCTATAAAATTTTCGCATGGGAACATGTGCTTCAATTGCCGTTTTGAACTATTCAGTGGTCTCATTTGCGCACTGTTCAGCAGGAAGAGAAAAATATTTCCCCATGGGGCATCTCTTATAAGATCTCTGATGGCTTCTCAGTCAGCCTTTTTATAATATCTCGTTCTTTTGAGCAGTGGCTCTTCAGTTTTGGCTCTACAGTTTAGGGAGATTTCAACCATTATCACTGCATGATCAGTGTTCCCAAGTGGGCTGTCGGCATTCGTTATAGAATCATCGGGAACTGTGGTCAGAAACAGATCTAGAAGTGATGCATGTTGTTCATGCTGGTCTGGGAAACGGGTTGGAAACGTAACCATTTGTGATAGGGAGTGAAATATAGAAAAGCTTTGTTTTGTGCTGCCCGCTGCGTCTGTGTAAGTAGAGAATCCAAGCCAGTTTTTGTGGTGGGCATTAAAGTCACCAAATGCATGTACTTGTGTGCAAGTGTCGAGGGAGAGTGCTGTGTCTATGCTATCAGAGACTTTGTTTATTGTGGTGCAGTCTTGGGTCGAGGGAGAGCGGTAGAGAAAATAAAAGTAGCTAATGTTATGTTGCATGTTTAGTCTAAAGCACATAAAGGCTTGATCATCCGATTCTAGGTTTGTTTCTCTAGTCAGGAAACAAGATCTACCACTGATTATTTCTGTCGAATTACTGTGATAGCATCTCTGCGCCTGACTAATAGGCAAAGAAGGAGTATGGAAGCCGGGCTATAGACAGAGTATATCTACTTCTTAAGCAGTTTAGGTTTGCAAACTGGTAATTTATTTGAGTCACCAGTTCTAGGAAGGTTGTCATCCAAGACTAAAGAGGCCTCCCTCCCCTTTGGTTTAGTTTCAGAGTTTTCCTTCTCCTAGACGGATGATCTGGGAAGATCTATTGGGTCTGTCAGCACTATGTTTGTAAGCAGGCTTGTTAGAAAGGAGTTAATGTGGTTTAAGACTTTTCCTGTATATTTTTTTATTTTATTTATATGTTAGCTTAGGTATAGGATAACGTTACAGTATGAGTAGGTATTAAGAATTGAACTAAGAATTGTGCCCAATCTCTGTATATTTTAGATGACAGGAGGGTTAAGATGTAAGTGCAATACAGTACGGGTAAAACTGGAGATAAGTTTTGAGACATGTGTAATTAAATAAATAGACATATGGGCAAGTTCTCAGTAGATGTGAATAAGTAGAAGTTGTAGGTATTAAGTGTGTTTCTACTATTGAAGGAAGATAATTTCAGCTTTCAATTAAGAGTCATGGGGCATTTTGCATAACAAGGAGTATCGGTTCAGTTTCGTATTAATCGTTGCAAAACTATCTAGGAGGAGACATTGTTATGTAATGCAGATCGCTTTGCTTCTGAGTAGATACTTTGGCTGTTAAGTACCTAACTGGATAGGAATGAACTCTAATGCATGTCTTAGAGGTAGAAATGTATATATGTTTAGTGATGACTATTAAGCGGTCAGCATGTGAATGTTAAGGGCTAGAAGTTAAAGATTCCACTACAAAGGCGTGTGCAATGTAAAAGTTTTAGTGGAAACTTGGGGGAGGGGGTAGAGCAGATTGTTAGACGGGGGTTATTAACTTACAAATTACAGTATATTTTCATTAGGATTTAGAGTTTCAAGTAAAGTTTGGTTTGAGGGAAAAACATTTTATTAGGCATGCAAGTTAGACAAAGGCAGTCGCCTTGGAGGTAAAGTGTATATTGGAATTACGTAGCTAGCTGCCAGGTGATTTTATTTTTTTCAGTTATAAGAGAAACAATTAGTACATGGTGATTCGGAATTCGTATTTCGTATTTATAGGCAGTCATTAAGGTTAGGCACAAGTATTGTATCTATTTAGAAAATAGCTCTAGTGACACAGCTAAGATAACTGTATATTTCAGTTACAAATATAGTGAAAGTTTAATATAAGCTATATTCAGTGGTTTAGTACAGATATCAAGGAGGCCACTTCATTAATAACAGCGAGCATGTAGTAATTGTAGATATTAAGTATATTACTTAAATAAAGTTCTTCTGGCTTCTACAGTAGAAAAAATAAATCTTCGCTTCTGTTAAGTTCAGAAATCTCTCTTGCCTAAGTTTTCCAATTTTTCAAGTCGAATTTTAAGAACTACACAAGAAGGCTCGCGAGGAAACACAAAGAGATAAAGACAATATGTACGTATATAATTAAAATAAAAATACATTTATAATTAAAAATAATATAAAATAAATTTATTTACTTTGCTTACAATAAAAACTAATAGAAACAAATTAAATTAGGTTTGGAGAGTCTGAGGATTTCCTTGTGTCTAAAAATGTGCCACAAACTTTAATTATTTCAGAAGAAGACGATGACAAACATCCCAATGTACAGCTGGCGCCAACGAAATTTAACCCCACCCCCGCCCAGAGCATTTAAAAATAATCATATGAACTTCCTCAGATGAGGGCACATAGACATTTTAGCGAATAGATGTTAAACGATTACAAAAGTAATAGGGAAGTTATAAATGACCAATAAATAAAATAAATTAAACTCTGCTAATCAATGTTAAATCTGTAAATGATCTCATTTACAGATTTAATATTGATTAGCAGAGTTTAATTTGTGGCCCTTCTAAGACTTATGTTGCAAAGGAACAACTTCTAATAAAAAAAATAATAATAATTTGTGCTGGTTTCATTTTTTATTTAAAAATTTTAAAGAATCGGTTTGGAATCAGAAATGAGGCTATAATTTTTCCGATTTTAATACCGATTCGGATACTGCAAAAATTTCCGATTTTTCCGATTCCCGATTCCGATTAATCGTCCCAAAAAAAATATAAATCATAAAAGGAAAATGAAATAAAAAGTATTTTTTTTATTTTTAATTATATTAGTTTTCATTTAATTATGTTAATCATTGTTAAGGCCTTGGCTAGACCATTAACATCGTCGAAACGTATTGTTATTGTATTGTGTGTGTGTGTGTGCGTGTGTGTGTGTGTGCGTGTGTGTGTGTGTGTGTGTGTGTGTGTGTGTGTGTGTGTGTGTGTGTGTGTGTGTGTGTGTGTGTGTGTGTGTGTGTTGTATACGGCATAATCACGTTGACACACCAGTTCTCGTTAGATCACAGAATATAAGCAACATTGAACTTGGTCACTACTAAAATGGGTTACCATTTGGGAATACCAGGTGCTGTATCTAGGCGGACGTCGTCACCTCCTTGCAAGCGCTGCAAAAACCTAGCATCGTCACTTTCCCTGGCGGATATATAGATGCGATTAGGAACTGCTTATGAAGTTCATTACTCATATCTGGTTCAACTCGCCTAGGTTCAGTGTCGCTTTATTTCAGTTTGGTACAAATGTATTGAGCACTTTTTAAAAGACATAGTTTTTTAGTTCAATACTTTGAACTTATCTATATATTGATACGATAGCGTGTGTGTTATTTTTTGTGCTACACTTACATCTTTTTTCTTCCGAGTGACTGTCATTTCATTGTTATGACCTTCCATTATCTTTTTTTTTTTTTTAATAAATAATTTTACTAAGAATTCTTCATAAGTTTTGGTTTCGGTTTCAATTATAGCTGAAGGAACTCAAGTTATATATATATATATATATATATATATATATATATATATATATATATATATATATATCTTTATATATATATATATCTTTATATATATATTTATATATATATATTCATATATATATAAATATATATATATATATATATATATATATCTTTATATATATATATATATTTATATATATATATTCATATATATATAAATATATATATATAAATATATATATATAAATATATATAAATATATATATATAAATATATATATATCTATATATATATATATATATATCTTTATATATATATATATTTATATCTTTATATATATATATCTTTATATATATATATTTATATATATATATATCTTTATATATATATCTTTATATATATATCTTTATATATATATATATCTTTATATATATATATATAGTAATTTATAAAATATGTGAGTAAATGAAGTAGTTATATATATATATATATATATATATATATATATATATATATATATAAGTTTGGTTTCGGTTTCGATTCAAGCCGATGCGTCCAAGTCATAAAGATATACTTTTTCCGATTCTGATACCCTAAAAATTTCCGATTCTTCCGATTCCCGATTCCGATTAATCGTCCCAAAAAAATATAAATCAAAAAAGGAAAATAAAATAAAAAGTATCTTTTTATTTTTGAAATCACAACTTTATAAAATATATAGAAAATTGACTCTATAATAATAAATACGAAATCTGCATTAATTAAAATATCACATTTAAGCGTATTTTACAACTGAGCTACAATAATATTGGGTCGCCTCCATTTACGCTGAATATCCACAGAATGACAACATCAATATATTACATATAAATGGAGAATTCCCACAGGTCCCGCTAGTTTAATTATAGATCCGTAAAATATGTTTGTGCATATATTTTCTAATAAATGGTGCAAACTATTCAAGGTAGCAAGCTTGTTAATTGTTAACTTTAAACAAAAGAGCATATGTAAGTAAAGAATATTACGATAACCAAGTTTTTTTTTTAATATTACGGTGACCAAGTTTTTATTCATTTTTTCCAAGTCCAAAAATTTGATGCATTTATACAGACCGTTTCGCACATAGATAAACAATGAACATTTATATGTAAAACCTATATTGCTCTTTAGAAACCCAAAGTTCACTTCCAGAAAATAATATAAAGCAACAAATAGAAAACAATCCCAAACAAGGAATTTGCATTGAATCCCATTCCCACAAAGAAAATATGGATGCTTCCGTCCTGTTCACGTAAATGTCTTTTTTTTAATCCACAGCCGTAAAAAAAAATCGTATAATATTACCCAACTGAAATGCCAGAACAGCTAATAATTAATGAAATGAATTAATGAAAAATGTTTTATAAGTATATAAATAAAATATAGATGAGATATACAATTATGTTAAAAACAAATTATGTTGAATATTTAACAGGTGCCCTGGGAATGGCGTCAAAGAAAGGACGGTCATATCCTGGATCAGGTACCTCGGGAATGATGGCAAAGAAATCAAAATGGAGAATTTAGAATCCCCGGAGATTAGGTCAGCGACACTGACCGGCATTTTAAAACAATGCTTGATGGAATGTTTTGACGTTACCTGTGCCAATAAAATAGAGGGGCACACAATGGGAAGAGAGAGAGAGAGCGGCAACGACAGGCAGGAAAGCGACACATTTTTCTTCATTGCTAACCCAACACATATCCCGCCACGCGCGCCTTCCCTGATGTCATGACTGTCATTCTGAAATCGAAACAGTTGATTTGAATAAACAAAATTATAACCAGCTCTGTGTGTTTTATTTCGTGTATATATCGAGACGATGACAAACGTTGATTTTTAGAAATTATAACTGAAAAACACATTGGATGACCGGTCGCAGTGAATATGTACCAATTAATTCTAAAATATAAAGATACTAAAACACAAGTAATTTTAAAGCTCTAAATATAAATATTAAAAACAAACAAGTTAATAAAGTTCAATGATAGTCATTAATATGTATAAAACAAACTTTGCTGTAGTATAACGGAAAATATTATTAACATAAGTGTTGAGACGACCAATTGTAATCAGGAATCGAAAAAATCGAAACTTTTGAAGGTAACAAAATCAGTATGAAATCGTGAAAATTTTCCGATGCTAAACACGATTTTTTTTGTTTGAGTTTTGTCTTTGTTTTAAACTACTTTTCCATTGCTTGTACTAATGATAAAATGATAAATATTGATGTTAAACTATCAAAAAAAAAACTAAAATCGATCTCCAAGCATTTGCGTTTTCAAAAATATTTGCACACATTTCATTGGTATTTACGATAATCCATACCATTCCCCCTCCCTAAAAACAATTTTACAGTTAAATATTTAGATATTTTAAAAGATACGCTATTGGAATCGGTAGTATTCTAAGATCGGAAATTTAAACCAGAATCGATAATTATATCAGAATCATCGTATTACGTGTGTGTGTGTGTGTGTGTGTGTGTGTGTGTGTGTGTGTGTGTGTGTGTGTGTGTGTGTGTGTGTTTGTGTGTGTGTGTGTGCGCGCGCGCGTGCATTGAGTATTTGGGAGGGAGACATATTCCGTAAAACATGACAAAGGAATACGTTTTTTCCTTGATCATTTCTAGAAAACTACAAATATTAGAGGTTCTATACATAAAAGTAAATGGTCAGCATTTATATATATATATACATATATATATATATATATGTATATATACATATTACACACACACACACACACATATATATATATATATAATTTAAAGGAGATTAGAATAATAGTCTAAAGAGCTAAGTGTATTTTAATGTAATAGTGAAATTACTAGTTTAATTAAAATACAGGAAATGATTTTTAATTTAATTAAAATTTGATTTTTAAATTTAAAAAAAAATTTTAAATTTTTAAATTATAAATCACATTACTTAATATATATATATATATATATATATATATATATATATATATATATATATATATATATATATATATATATATATGAAATACGAACTGCGTAGAATTTTCTAATATCATCAGATCAATAAGGAAAAAGAGGATAACAAGAAAGGAAAACATCTTTAGGCCATAGCATTTCGAAGCTAAATTTTTCTCATCTTTTATCTATTATATGAATTGCTCCTCTTAACCATGTATAGCTTCTAGAATCTTGACAGGTTTGCTTTGATTAAAGAATATATCTTTATCGGGTTCATTTTCTATTTCTACTATTATATAAAAGGAACTTTGTCTGTGTATCTGTGTGAGTTCGTTCTCTATAGACTCGGAAACGCCTGGGCCGAGTTTTTTTGAAATTTCACACGAAGGTATTTAATGTGGCTGGAAGTGTTCTTACGTAGGTTTTGTAATGAAATGCGTCCGATATGTATCGATAATCAAAAAATCTGATTAAAGAGGAAACAGGCGATTTTGACCAAAGTTTACACTTTTATACAACCTAACATCACAAGTTTATTTGAGAAGCTTTACACCGCACAAGCAAACCGGCCTGGCCTATGAAATCAACTGTAGATGCTTTGATAAAACATAGGCGCGTTCGAAATGAATGTTTATTTTATTGCACAATTGAACAATGATTCTTGGCTTTTGTACGTCAAATTTTAATTCAAGTGATTATGTAAAAATAATTTTTAATCAAAAGTTGGCTCTTTGATAAAGCAACGGGGCGTTCGAAATCAAGATTTCTATTTAAAGCAACATAAAACAATGATGATTGAATTTTTCATTTTAAACTTAAAACCAAGCAATTATATATAAAAATTAATTTATAAATTACACAGTGGGCTCTCTACAGTCAAATATAGACTACATTGTATTGTGGATCTAAGTGACTGTGAAGGCATGTGAAGCTTCCTCCAGGTACATCGCGGTTTATTGCTATGTTGATAATTATAATAACGAAACGTATTGTTTAGTGTTATGTCTATTGTCATAATAACTAAATGTATCGTTTAGTATTCTGTTTATTATCATAATTAAAAATGTATTGTTTAGTGTTAGGCCTATTGTCACAAACATATTGTTTAGTATTATGCTATTTATTATGATTAAATACGTATTCTTTAGTGGTATATATATATATATATATATATATATATATATATATATATATATATATATATATATATATATATATTATTGATAACAAAATGTGTTGCTTAGTGTTATGTATATTATCATAATAACAAATACATTGTTTTTTGTTGTGTATTTTATTATAATATCAAATGTATTGTTTAGGGTTATGTGTATTATTATGATTATGAATATATTGTAAAGAGTTATGTTTATTTTCATAATTAAAAACGTGTTCTTTAGTGTTATATTTATTATTAAAATAAAAAAAATGTACTGTTTAGTTTTATGTTTATTATCATAATAACAAATGTATTGTTTAGTGTTATCTTTATTATTATAGTTACAAATGTATTGTTTAGTGTTATGTTTTTATTATGATTACAAGTGTATGGTGTTATGTTTATTATAATAAGAAAAATGTATTGTTCAGTGTTTAGGTAATTATCATAATAACAAATGCCTTCTTTTGTGTTATGTCAATTGTTGTAATTACAAAACGTATTTTTATTGTTAGGCTTTATCTTGATTTAAAAAAAAGTATTGTTTAGTGGTATATATATAATCATGATAACTAGGTGTAGTGTTTAGTATTATGTTCATGCTCATAATAACTAATGTGTTGTTTAGTGTTATTTCCATAGTTAATAATTATAAATGTATTGTTTAGTGTTATTTCTATAGTTAATAATTACAAATGTATTTAGTGTTATGCATATGATCATAAACACAAATGCATTGTTTTTATTAGAATAAAAAATTTATTGTTTAGTGTTTTGCATATTATTTTGATAACAAATGTTATGTAAAGTTTTATGTTTATTACAACAATTACAAATGTATTTTAATGTTATGTTTATTATTAAAATAACAAATGTATTGTTTATGTTATGTTTATTATTGCACTAACCAATGTATTTTTTAGTGTAATGTTTTAATGATATAATTACAAATGCATCGTTTAGTGTTATAAGTATTATCATAAGAACAAATGTAATGCATTGTATTATGTATTGTTATAACAAATGTATTGTTTAGTGTTATGTTTGTTATCATAGTAATAAAATTGTTTAGTGTTACTTATAATAACAAAGTATCTTTAGTGTTATGTTTACTCTCATAATATTTATAATAATTTAGTGTTTGGTTTATTGCCATGATTAAAAATGTATTAGTTAGTGTTAGGTTTATTTTCATAATTACAAGTGTTATGTTTTTGTCATGATTAAAAATCCATTGTTTGGTGTTATGCTTATTGCTTTAATAATAAAATGTATTATTTTGTGTTTTGCTTGTTGTCATAATGAACAACGTATTAGTGATATAATTATTATCATAATTACAAATGTATTATTTAGTGTTATTTCAATAGTTAATAATTACAAATTTATTGTTTAGTGTTATTTCTATAGTTAATAATTACAAATGTATTGTTCAGTGTTATTTCTATAGTTAATAATTACAATTGTATTGTTCAGTGTTATTTCTATAGTTAATAATTACAATTGTATTGTTCAGTGTTATTTCTATAGTTAATAATTACAAATGTATTGTTTAGTGTTATTTCTATAGTTAATAATTACAAATTTATTGTTTAGTGTTATTTCAATTGTTATTAATTACAAATGTATTGTTCAGTGTCATTTCAATAGTTAATAATTACAAATGTATTGTTTAGTGTTATTTCTATAGTTAATAATTACAAATGTATTGTTCAGTGTAATTTCCATTGTTAATAATTACAAATTTATTGTTCAGTGTTATTTCTATAGTTAATAATTACAAATGTATGGTTTAGTGTTATTTCTATAGTTAATAATTACAAATGTATTGTTCAGTGTTATTTCTATAGTTAATAATTACAAATGTATTGTTCAGTGTAATTTCCATTGTTAATAATTACAAATTTATTGTTCAGTGTTATTTCAATTGTTAATAATTACAAATGTATTGTTCAGTGTTATTTCAATAGTTAATAATTACAAATGTATTGTTCAGTGTTATTTCAATAGTTAATAATTACAAATGTATTGTTCAGTGTTATTTCAATAGTTAATAATTACAAATGTATTGTTTAGTATTATTTCAATTGTTAATAATTACAAATGTATTGTTCAGTGTTATTTCAATAGTTAATAATTACAAATGTATTGTTTAGTGTTATTTCAATTGTTAATAATTAAAAATGTATTGTTCAGTGTTATTTCAATAGTTAATAATTACAAATGTATTGTTAAGTGTTATTTCAATAGTTAATAATTACAAATGTATTGTTTTGTATTATTTCTATAGTTAATAATTACAAATGTATTGTTTTGTATTATTTCTATAGTTAATAATTACAAATGTATTTTTTAGTGTTATTTCAATAGTTAATAATTACAAATGTATTGTTTAGTGTTATTTCTATAGTTAATAATTACAAGTGTATTGTTCAGTGTTATTTCAATAGTTAATAATTACAAATGTATTGTTTAGTATTATTTCAATTGTTAATAATTACAAATGTATTGTTCAGTGTTATTTCAATAGTTAATAATTACAAATGTATTGTTCAGTGTTATTTCAATAGTTAATAATTACAAATGTATTGTTTAGTATTATTTCAATTGTTAATAATTACAAATGTATTGTTCAGTGTTATTTCAATAGTTAATAATTACAAATGTATTGTTTAGTGTTATTTCAATTGTTAATAATTACAAATGTATTGTTCAGTGTTATTTCAATAGTTAATAATTACAAATGTATTGTTTAGTGTTATTTCAATAGTTAATAATTACAAATGTATTGTTTTGTATTATTTCAATAGTTAATAATTACAAACGTATTGTTTTGTATTATTTCTATAGTTAATAATTACAAATGTATTGTTCAGTGTTATTTCAATAGTTAATAATTACAAATGTATTGTTTAGTGTTATTTCTATAGTTAATAATTACAAATGTATTGTTCAGTGTTATTTCAATAGTTAATAATTACAAATGTATTGTTTAGTGTTATTTGAATTGTTAATAATTACAAATGTATTTTTCAGTGTTATTTCAATAGTTAATAATTACAAATGTATTGTTCAGTGTTATTTCAATAGTTAATAATTACAAATGTATGGTTCAGTGTTATTTCAATAGTTAATAATTACAAATGTATTGTTCAGTGTTATTTCAATAGTTAATAATTACAAATGTATTGTTCAGTGTTATTTCAATTGTTAATAATTACAAATGTATTGTTCAGTGTTATTTCAATAGTTAATAATTACAAATGTATTGTTCAGTGTTATTTCAATAGTTAATAATTACAAATGTATGGTTTAGTGTTATTTCAATAGTTAATAATTACAAATGTATTGTTCAGTGTTATTTCAATAGTTAATAATTACAAATGTATTGTTCAGTGTTATTTCAATAGTTAATAATTACAAGTGTATTGTTTAGTGTTATTTCAATAGTTAATAATTACAAATTTATTGTTGTGTTATTTCAATAGTTAATAATTACAAATGTATTGTTCAGTGTTATTTCAATAGTTAATAATTACAAATGTATGGTTTAGTGTTATTTCAATAGTTAATAATTACAAATGTATTGTTCAGTGTTATTTCAATAGTTAATAATTACAAATGTATTGTTCAGTGTTATTTCAATAGTTAATAATTACAAATTTATTGTTTAGTGTTATTTCTATAGTTAATAATTACAAATGTATTGTTCAGTGTTATTTCAATAGTTAATAATTACAAATGTATTGTTCAGTGTTATTTCAATAGTTAATAATTACAAATGTATGGTTTAGTGTTATTTCAATAGTTAATAATTACAAATGTATTGTTCAGTGTTATTTCAATAGTTAATAATTACAAATGTATTGTTCAGTGTTATTTCAATAGTTAATAATTACAAGTGTATTGTTTAGTGTTATTTCAATAGTTAATAATTACAAATGTATGGTTTAGTGTTATTTTAATAGTTAATAATTACAAATGTATTGTTCAGTGTTATTTCAATAGTTAATAATTACAAATGTATTGTTCAGTGTTATTTCAATAGTTAATAATTACAAATGTATGGTTCAGTGTTATTTCAATAGTTAATAATTACAAATGTATTGTTTAGTGTTATTTCAATAGTTAATAATTACAAATGTATTGTTCAGTGTTATTTCAATAGTTAATAATTACAAATGTATTGTTCAGTGTTATTTCAATAGTTAATAATTACAAATGTATTGTTCAGTGTTATTTCAATAGTTAATAATTACAAATGTATTGTTTAGTGTTATTTCTATAGTTAATAATTACAAATGTATTGTTCAGTGTTATTTCAATAGTTAATACTTACAAATTTATTGATTAGTGTTATTTTAATAGTTAATAATTACAAATATATTGTTCAGTGTTATTTCAATAGTTAATAATTACAAATTTATTGTTCAGTGTTATTTCTATAGTTAATAATTACAAATGTATTGTTTAGTGTTATTTCAATAGTTAATAATTACAAATGTATTGTTCAGTGTTATTTCAATAGTTAATAATTACAAATGTATTGTTTAGTGTTATTTCTATAGTTAATAATTACAAATGTATGGTTTAGTGTTATTTCTATAGTTAATAATTACAAATGTATTGTTTAGTGTTATTTCTATAGTTAATAATTACAAATGTATTGTTCAGTGTTATTTCTATTGTTAATAATTACAAATTTATTGCTTAGTGTCATTTCAATAGTTAATAATTACAAATTTATTGTTCAGTGTTATTTCTATAGTTAATAATTACAAATTTATTGTTTAGTGTTATTTCAATAGTTAATAATTACAAATGTATTGTTTAGTGTTATTTCTATAGTTAATAATTATAAATGTATTGTTCAGTGTTATTTCAATAGTTAATAATTACAAATGTATTGTTTAGTGTTATTTCAATAGTTAATAATTACAAATGTATTGTTTAGTGTTATTTCTATAGTTAATAATTACAAATGTATTTTTTAGTGTTATTTCAATAGTTAATAATTACAAATGTATTGTTCAGTGTTATTTCTATAGTTAATAATTACAAATGTATTGTTCAGTGTTATTTTCTATAGTTAATAATTACAAATGTATTGTTTAGTGTTATTTCAATAGTTAATAATTACAAATGTATTGTTTTGTGTTTTTTCAATAGTTAATAATTACAAATGTATTGTGTAGTGTTATTTCTATTGTTAATACTTACAAATGTATTGTTTAGTGTTATTTCAATAGTTAATGCTTACAAATGTATTGTTTAGTGTTATTTCGATTGCCTGTGTGTATATACAGCAAATGTATTGTTTAGTGTTATTTCAATAGTTAATAATTACAAATGTATTGCGTAGTGTTATTTTTTTACTATGATTACAAATGTTTTTAATGTTATGTTTATTATCATGGTTATTAATATTTTGTTTAGTGTTATTTCAATAGTTAATAATTACAAATGTATTGTTCAGTGTTATTTTAATAGTTAATAATTACAAATGTATTGTTTAGCGTTATATCTATTGTTAATAATTACAAATGCATTGTTTAGTGTTATTTCAATGGTTTATCATTACAAATGTATTGTTTAGTGTTATTCCAATAGTTAATAATTACAAATGCATGTTTTAGTGTTATTTTTTTTACTATTATTACAAATGTTTGTAGTATTATGTTTATTATCATGATTATTAATATTTTGTTTAGTATTATTTTCGTCATGATAATTTTAAAACGTATTGTTTAGTGTTATGTTTATTGTTATTGTTACAAATGTATTGTTTCGTGGTGTTTGTATTTTCATAATAAAAAATGTGTTGTTTAGTGTTATGTTCATTGTCATAATAACAAATGTATTCTTTAATGATATGTAATTATTATAATTACAAATATATTTTTAGTCTTCTGTTTATTGCCATAATAACAAAATATCCTGTTTAGTGCTATGTGTATCGTTCTTATTACAGAATGTATTGTTTAGTACTATGTTTCTTGTCATAATTACAAAACTTATTATTTATTGTTAAGTAAAGTATTATTGCAAAATGCATTATTTAATCATACTTACAAAACTATTGTTTATTATTATGTCTATTACCATAACAAAACGTATTATGACATACACTGACTTATATCTAAAGGCTTCAACATTTTATAAGTTCTGTCACGTGTATTATAAAAAATATTTTTTTTGG
>NC_136515.1:37576345-37641345 GCF_053919585.1 Euprymna scolopes
AATCTATAAGAAAGATTACTTTTAGAATCGGATTTTTCGATTTTTGATACTTATCGGATGAATTTCTGTAAGAACATTGTGTATGTAAGAACATTGCCAAAAGTATACATTAGCTTTGTGTGAAATTTGCAAAAGATAGGTTCAGCCGTTTTGGAACCTATGAGGAAGGAACTCACACACACAAAGTGAATTTTATATAATAGTATATATATATATATATATATATATATATATATATATATATATATATATATAAAATGAACTCATTTTTCACGTCTGATTTTGACCTTAATAGGATTAAAAATCAAGATATTTCATGCAAATATAATATGCACAAACGGCAGAACAATATCTGAGGTGTGTTATAGGCTTATTATTTCTCAAATTCCTCGATAATCTTAGATTTCTATACTTTTTCTGCTGAGAAGTCACGGCCAAAATCGGTTAAGATCAATGGAAGTGGTAAAATATTTTCTCTCTAATAAATTCCTCCTCCCCCTGCCACCACTTAACACCGTTTGGGGATCGTTCACAAGGGACAGTTGAGAAGAGAACACCGGTTTGGCTTCGTAGTTCTTTCATGTGAAGTTATTTAAAATCACTAAACTAAGCTGCAGTGCTCTGTGGCGTAGTGGTTAGCGTGCTGGACAGTTCACATTATATTTTCACGTTCGCGCCGACCTACCGTAGTCGTTTTTTTTTTTGTTTTTGTTTTTTTCCTAAACAACTGGAATGGACTTTTCTTGGTGGCCGAACTGTTAACGTTGCAGATGTTTTTTTTGGTTTTTTTTCACACTTTATTTTCCTACTTTTACTCATGACTCCGGGTTTGATCCTTCCTACTTACCTACTATAACATTTTTTAAAACTCCCCCCCCGTCCCGGAAACAAACACTCGGGCAACGCCGGGTACCCCCGCTAGTATATATATATATAATTTATAGCTGTATGCATATAATATATGGCAATATATATATATAATATATGGGAAGATATATATTATATATAGTAAAATAGTAATATATAAAGTTAAAAACTTTTAATTCAAATATGATTCAATTCAACTTTCTTTTAATGCATTAATCTGCAAAATTTATTGTATATTTTGCAAACCTCTTTTCTTACATTTTTCGAAACTCCGCGAAATAAGGTTTTTCGGGTTTATCTGCGCTCCTTGTCGGATAATTAAAACTTCTGTAAACCCTTTTTACAGGCTTATAATGTTTTTGTTTTGTTTTTTTTGGGGGGGGGTAGAATTTGAATTACTTTTCATTAAGATTTTTCTATTATATAGTAATATATATAGTAATATATATATATATATATATATATATATATATATATATATATATATATGCATAACATAGTTGTATAAATGAATTATAGCAATAGGTATATGTAACGTAGAAACACACACACACACACACACACACACACATATATATATATATATATATATATAAACGTGAAAAATCTCTGTCTGTTTGTCTTTTCTCTATAGTAGTTAAGGAACACTATTATACAGAAAGGCATTACTTTACATATTCACACTTTTTAATTTATACATATGCACATAACCTTATGAACAGTACATAGGGCCCGTGCAAAGCCGAGCGGAACTGCTAGTGATTTAAAAAGTTAAAAAAAAAGAAAAAGAAAAATGACTCGTGCGCCCCTACCGAATAGAAACCAAAATGTTTAGCTTACGATTTATTTTTTTCGTCTTACGTTAATTCTTGAAGACATGTTTGCTGAAAGGCTAAAAATTGAAACATGAACCAATAGCTATTACGTTACGCATACATATTCGTAATGCCGTCGTTCGATCTTCACCAGGCAAATTTAATTTCATTAATTTTCACACTTTCCTACCGATTTTCCCCGACTAAAACCCAAATATAAAGTTTTGCATGGGGTTGAATACCCTATATATTAAGTTTCATGTCCGTAGACCAAAAACTGACAAAAGAAGTTTGGTAGGAAGATTTTTTTGAGCAAATACATAAACGCATACATAAATATATATAGAAAGAGTTTTGTGTTTACTATAACTGTTTTACGCAAATATTTACGCAAGCATAAACCATATAGAATATTTGAATGAATATAATTACACGTAATAGTTAATTAAAGATGACCATCCCATAAGGAAAAGAAAACTAATAGGGAAATTATAAAATGAATTTAAACATTCATTTTAATTAATTCCCTGTTAGTTTTAAGAATATTGCAGATGAATGCAATTTCACAACTCTTATATAGCAAAGTTGTATTTTCATTTAAAATAAATAGAAAAAAGGGCTTTAATATGAATATCAACACACACACACACACACATATATAAGTGAAAATGTCCGCGTGTGTGTCTGTCCGTGTGTGTACACTTCCCTACCAAATTACTCTGTCAATTTTCAGTCTACAAACTCGAGATTTGACAAAAGACGCATTGAGATTTTGGAAAACTTTTTTCATCAGATTTTTTAGCCAACAATTTGGCTGCCAATTTATTTAGATGTTATTTGCTTTTGTTTTTGTGATACGTTTTGAATGAATTCAATTATTTACGAAAGTGCATATTTACCTAAATGCGAGTTGGGAATAATTTTCCCTTTAACCAACTTGGTACCCCCACATTGCCGCTCCCCATGTGGGGTACCAAGCTGGTTAAAGGGAAAATTATTCCCAACTCGCATTTAGGTAAAAATGCACTTTCGTAAATAATTGAATTCATTCAAAACGTATCACAAAAACAAAAGCAATATATATATATATATATATATATATATATATATATATATATATATATATATATATATATATATATATATTAAGTAATGTGATTTATAATTTAAAAATCAAATTTTAATTAAATTAAAAATCCGTTTCATAAGAAGGAACAACAACAAAATCAATTATCTGTACGATCGTTTCGGAAAACAATGCTTTTTATTGTGGTATACATCAAGTTATGTAGAATAATTATATATAGTTTTTTGTGTAAGCAAGGTCTCCTCATCAGCAAATTTTGGAGGGTTTTTATTGAATTTAAAAGACACCATAAATAAACCTAGCATTAAAAGTAAGGCAGATGAATCTGAAAAATTGAAATGAAAGGTCTGGATTTAAAATTTATAAGAAAATTAATATGGGTTAGAGATAGAAATAAGTAGAGAAAAATATATATTTTTGAATTTACATAATAAATTTGCTTTAAAAATATATAGAGATATTTACCTTTTAATTTTTCTTTTTTTGAAATCAGGAACTGTGGTTAAAGTAGTCATTTAGATGTTTGCTATAGCTTTTTATCTTATTGAATGATGAATTTTAAAAAGGGGGACGCTCGTGCAATAAATTGTTTCCGTTAGCGTATTTTTGATTTAAAGACGCTACGGTTTATATATAGAGAATATTGTTATTACATTTTTTAAGGGGAGATAATTGTCATGTTGTCTTGACTTTATTTATTATTTATTTGACGGGTGTAATATATATATATATAAGGCATAATGCTGTTGATTCATGGGTTCCTGGGTTCCTGTTTGATCATCGAAGTTAAGCAACGTTGAGTCTCGTCAGTACTAAAATAGGTGACCATTTGGGATTTCCAGGTGCTGTATGTGTTCTCCGCTTATCTCGGCATTGTTTCCAGTCGTCATGGATTTCTCCTTCCCACTGGACTCAAGCAGCGCCGAATCAAAAAAGGTGTGCCTTGGGATAGCGCAATCCTTGACTCACAATTTCATGCACAGCACAGCAAGTGAAATTGTCTCTCTGTGTGTCTGTCTGTGTGTGTACATTTCCCTACCAAATTACTCTGTCAATTTTTAGTCTACAAACTCGAGATTTGACATAAGGCGTATTGAGATTTGGGAAAACGTTTCTAATCCGTTTTGGGCCAAAACTTGTGCTGTCAAAAATTTGGCTGTCGTTATGATACCCAACTCAATAATTATTAGGTAATTATTGAGTTGGGTATAATCATTTTTAATATTATATTTGTAATTAATAAAAATATGTATCTAAATATATCAGTTTACATTGAAATCGGTTTAAAATATCCCGGTTTAAATAAATAATAAAATATATAAATTAATAAATTTCTATATAAATAAAACAGTACACGTATGAGTGTGTATCAATATCTAACAGGTAAAGTATTAAACTACTGGTCACATGACACTGAAATTCTCAGAAAATAATATCTGTGCACCAAGGATGGTTTATAGCGAGTAATATCTATATTTACATACATGCCTATCGCGTACAGACATCGGCAAATTTACATACAAAATGTCCATTCCTACTAACCGACAGTTTTGTTTTTATGCGCATGCGCATCTTCGCTTTATTCCTTAAAGTTGTTTTAGAAAACAACATCAGGCTGGAACGCTAGATGTTTTGATTTCAATTCTAGCTGATGACACCAACTCATTTTTTTTTCATGTTTTTGTATTAAAAAATAAAAAATGAAATAATACATAAATTTTACTCGCGGTTTTGAAATCGTAAATACGAAGAAAACCTATATATCTTTTTTTTTATATTATTATTATTCATTAATCGATTAAACAAACAAATATTATTTTCAAATACAAAATTCTAACGCTTCCGAATGCGTGTGTTTTTATTTATTTTTACAAAAATAAGCATCCCAGACATTAATTCAAATATACGAAGACATACCTATATATCTTTTTTATTATAATTCTTTGGTCGATTAGATTAATAATTATTAATTTAAAATAAATATTCGCTGTTTTTTTGCAGTGTGTGCACCATGTTACATTCAGATAGGATTTCTAAGTTAAATTAAATTTATATGGTATCTTTCTTTTTTATTAAATTGTTAGGTGAAAGTGTAAAACAGTTAAAAAGCCTCCCTCCCTGTGTTAAGAATGGCTTTGTAAATAATGTTATTATTTATTATTTCAGCATAATTCGTACACTACACAAGTACCAAAAATTCTAACGTTCCGAATGCGTGCGCTTTTTACCAGACTTTACCTTACATTTGTAAACACACACACACACACACACACACACACACACATATATATATATATATATATATATATATATATATATATATATATATATATATATATATTTCATTTATCTATTAGATATACAAATATTAATTACAAACAAAAAATGCAAATTTTTCCGAATGCGTGCGTTTTTATTACTTTTAATTTTTCTGGTAGAGATTTCTTACACAGGACATTATGATAAAACAAAATACTGATAAAAATTTCCTTACAAATTTTCGCATGTGTGTTCGTGGTTCTGTTTTGTTGTTTTTTAGAAAATTTTCATGAAACAACACAACTCCATTTTATTTCAGTATTTAATTTGTGTATTTCTGTTTTATTAAATGCTAGCTTTTTTTTTCTAGTCCAATACCGGCTTCCATCTTATCTCGAAATTACTTATAACGGCACCAACTTACTTTCGGAAGACCCCCCCCCATCCGCCTTTTCTTTTATATCGTAAGCTTCTTAAAACGTTACTAGCTTAAGTTCAGAATAAAATCACGATTTTCTTTTAACGGTTAATTTAAAAAAAAAATGTTTTGAACGCTACTAACTCAACTTCTTTCAATACAGTTTGCAATTTGGAGACGGAATTGTTTTTGTTGAGATAAATGATTTCAATCATGCTTTTTATTTTAGATTTAAAATATTAACAACTCCATTTTATTTCAGTATTTAATTTGTGTATTTCTGTTTTATTAAATGCTAGCTTTTTTTTTCTAGTCCAATACCGGCTTCCATCTTATCTCGAAATTACTTATAACGGCACCAACTTACTTTCTTTTTTTTTTTTTCCTCGTATATATATGTTTATTTATCTACCGAGTTGATTGCAAAAATAGATTACGAATTGTACTCATTTTTAGTTCGTGTAAGGGGAATCTATCACCATACTTTCCCTTAAACACGTCTGTTGGACTTTTATTAAGTACAATACTTAATAGTTTTTTTTTTGTTTTTTTTTTAATGGAGAGTAGAAAACGCATTGTGGATGCGTTATCGGCAGCTCCTGTTACTCTCGCTTCTTCTTATTTGTCCCTCAGTCCTCATTTTTTAATGAGTGATTTTTCGGACAAAGGGAGAAGAAAAAGCTGTTTTCTAGGTTGGCAGTATTTTTGCGAACAGTTGGCTTAGATGGCGGAAATTTTCTGTTTCTATGTCTATCCTTGTAGCCATGTCACTAGTAAGGGTGCTGGAGGTAAACGTTTTGTCTGGGCTGACGTTATCCACCTGATAGTCAGGGACCCGAACCTTGGATTAACCACTAAGGAGGCTGTCCTATCAGCAGGTGCAAAGTACTGGGGCTGCTGTATTGCCATTTGGTGAATGGATTCTGGACCATGCAGTAGCTTCTGGTGGGGCCTCTCGATGCCATACTAGTGGGTAATTGTTACGGCTTTACCTTATCATTAGCTACAAATAAAAAAAAAATTCTTCGTTTCTTTTTCTCTCTTAATTTCCCCTCTCTGTCCTGCTCTAAGTAAATCTGACGACCTAGTCCACAAATTTCAAAATTTCATCATGACAAGTTTCAAGAAAAAATACACGATTAAACCCGGTTCTCCAACTTCCAACGTAGACCCCTACTACCATGTCTCCTTCTCCAACATCAGGGGTCTACGTTCTAACCTTCCAGAGGTTGAAACCCAATTACAGGAGACTAAACCAGACCTTTTATTTTTAAGTGAAACTGGCATTGGACAGGCTATTTCCCTAGAAGAGTTTGCAATTAAAGGATACTCTAACTTGACTTCTAAATCTGACCCCCAAGATCGCCATGGGCATGGAATATGTGCCTATATTAAAGATGGCTTTCCATGTGGTAGGGACGTCTCCAGGGAAGATACTAACTTACCCTATATGTGCTTCCGGGTTGCTTTAGCTCACACTACGGCATTTTTATTTACTCTCTATCGCCCCCACAACAGCGGAGTTACTATCTTTAAAAGCATATCTGAGAAAATTGACCAAGTCCTATCTGCTTATCCTTCAGCTAACATTCACGTATGTGGAGACTTCAATGTTCACAACGTCGAATGGTTGACCCACTCAAACAAGACCGATGATGAGGGGAGGTTCTGTCATGATTTCTCCATTGCCTATGACCTCACTCAGATTGTTCAGGAACCCACCCGTGTGCCCGACAATGACGGCCAGTATGCGAGCCTACTAGACCTTTTTCTCACAACTTGCCCTGAACTATGTTCAGTTTCTGTTCTGTCGCCTCTTGGATCTTCCGACCACTCTGTTGTACTAATTAAGATAAAAATGAAATGTAATAAGTCCCCAGACGTACCTCTCCATCGTACAGTATATCGATACACTAAGGCTGACTGGGATAGCTTCCGTACATTTATAACTGATCTTCCTCTGCATTCCATATTTAAAAAGGATGTGTCCTCTATAGTATTAGACCTGACGGAATGGTTAATTGTAGGTATTGATCGTTTCATACCCTCTAAAAAGTTTCAGCAAAAACCTAACAGCCAGCCATGGTTCTCTCCAGAATGTGCTGCTGCCATTGCGCACAGAAATCACTTTTTCCACTGTTTCCAACGTAATAGATGTATGGAAACTAAAGCCGCTTTCAGGACTGCCAGCAACCATTGTAAGAAAGTAATAAAGAGCGCAAGGTAGTTGTATGCTCAATCTGTTAAGTCCAAAGTAGCTGAGCAGCGGCTTGGTTCCCACCAGTTTTGGCAAATAGCAAACAGAATTCTGAACAGAAGCGTGTGCTCCATCCCAACTATCATCAATGGACCTGAGGTAATCTCGTCAGCATCAGAAAAAGCCAAACTCTTTGTCAAGAACTTTGCAGCTAATTCTACCTTTTGCGATCAAGGCCGCCAACCCCCAATATTTCCTCCTGTATCTGAAAACACACTATGTGATATACGTATATCTGTACGTGATGTTGCCAAGCTAATCAAAAACCTTGATTCCAGTAAAGCAACTGGCCCGGACGGTATTCCAATTATAGTACTCAAAAAACTTCAACCTGAACTAGCGCCCATACTTACAAAACTATTTAAACGTTGTCTTAAGGAGAATTGCTTCCCATCTCCCTGGAAAATTTCATCAGTATGCCCTGTATTTAAGAATTCAGGTGATCGCTCATCTCCCTCTCAGTACAGGCCAATAAGTCTCCTGTGCGTCATGAGTAAGTTGCTGGAATCTGTGTTAAATACAGAAGTAATCAACCATCTCAACAAAAATAACCTTCTTAGTGACACTCAATATGGTTTCCGTTCTGCTAGATCTACAGCAGATGTGCTTACAGTTATATCTCATAGGATTAGCAAATCTCTCGATGGAGGCAACCTTTCTAGGGCAATTGCTCTTGACATATCTAAAGCCTTTGATAGGGTATGGCATAAAGGTTTACTTCATAAGATCTCTAGCTATGGTATAGCTGGAAATGTCTTCTCAATTATTAAATCATTTCTTTCTGATAGGTTCATAAGAGTAGTAGTTGAGGGGCAAAAATCAGAAGCCCACAGTATTAATGCCGGTGTCCCTCAGGGGTCCATCCTGGGCCCAACTCTTTTCCTGATCTACATTAATGATCTTCCAAATCACATCCTTACATCATTTGTAGACATTTATGCTGACGACACTACCATTTATGGTAGCACATCTAAGACAGTAAACGACCAAGTTCTCTCCAATTCTCTCTCTTCTGATCTTGAGCATGTAGTACAATGGGGAAAGGAGTGGCTGGTTACTTTTAATGCATCTAAAACCAAGCTTCTCTCTTTACATCATCAACATTCTGATTCCCATCTGGCATCAATTGAAATGAATGGCTCTCGTCTTCAGGAGGCCTCAAGTTTTGACAAGCTTCTGGGCTTGACCATTACTCCTGATCTTAAATGGAACACGTATATCAAATCTGTTGCCAAGGCCGCTGGAAAAATGGTAGGATCTTTCTATCGATCCAGTAGATACCTCACTGCTGATGCAATTCTCTATTTATATAAGAGCCAGGTACGTCCAAGGATGGAATACTGTTGCCACATCTGGGCAGGAGCTGCTAGAAAGGACTTGTCCTGCCTTGATAGAGTTCAAAATAGATTTCGTAGCCTCGTAGGAGATGTCCTTTTCTCTTCCTTGCAACCTCTATCTCACAGAAGAGATGTTGCGAGTTTGTCTCTGATGTATCGTTATTTTCATAGAAATTGTTCGACTGAGCTTCAATCTATGGTCCCCCCTCGCAAAACTTTCACAAGAAACACTCGTCTAGCTGTAAACACTATCAATAATTCCCCCCACTCTTTATCTGTGCCTAAACCTAAACGTAGATTCCATGAACAAAGCTTTTTTATTAGAACTGCACGCCTGTGGAATTGTCTTCCGTTTTCCTGCTTTCCGGCTGACTACAATATGGTTGTCTTCAAGTCTAACGTAAATAAGTTCTTGATGAGCCGTTCCATATAAGTTATCAAATTTAACAAATTTTCATTACTAATGATTATTATATTGTCCAATTTCTACTGTACACTCTTTAACCCTTATCCTTGAGTGGCCTATTGGCCTTGATAATGTGGTGATACCTATGAAAAAAAAAAAAAAAAGAAAAAGTCTAATGTGAACAAGTTTTAATTGAATCGTCCCCCTAAGTAATCCAAGTTACAAAATTCCCACTGTTTACTATGCTAAAATCACAATGACTAATGTATACCTATTAACCCTTATCCTTGAGTGGCCTCTGGGCCTTGATAAGTGGTGACACCCATGTAAAAAAAAAAAAAAAAAAAAAGTAAGTCAAAGATCTTACTTGAAAACAAACTTGGATTTTACCATCACTGGATTATTTATCTTCCACCAGACTATCCATTCATGTGTAATCACCTTTTTCTTCACCATATTCCCTCTGCTTCACATTTTTTGTTTTCAAGTAAGATCTTTGACTTACTTTTTGTTTCATCAAATATTTTCGCATGCAAAATCCGATCCCGCGTTTTGCTAATTCCTATCCTCTGATGAGAAGGAAAGTATTTCTTCGAAACTCCGCGGATTAAGGACTATCCACTTATCTAGTGTTTCCTTTCCAGATTAAATATGTTTTAACTCATTTCAAAGTGTTTTTTAAACATGTTTTATTAACTGTTTGCTCGTATTATAAGCTCTATCTCCTATTTGGTTTTATCGAGCTTTTACATCTGGCTGAGATAACTTACTAAATATTAATTCTGTAATATTTATAATATACTTTAGTTTTACCATCTTGGATCTTTTATGTAAATTTAATTGTAATTTTTATTTTTTTTTATTTTATTTTATATATATATATATATATATATATATATATATATATATATATATATATATTGGAAAATAATTCAATGCATTTCTTTTCCTTTACTCTTAAATTTTTTAGATAAGATTTCATAATCATAGTTGACAAGTGCAGTGTCATTACTTTTTTTTTAGAAAAATAAACGAATTTTTTAAACATCGTGTTATGCATGTTTTTGCAATGTTGTCTTGGAAAAAATTAATATGAAAAAAATCTGTCATCAATAAAGGTTTTTATTTTACAGGATATATATATATTACACAGTGATCACCACTTATCAAGGCCCGGAAGCCACTCAGGGATAAGG
The DNA here is from genome assembly GCF_053919585.1 of Euprymna scolopes. Classification (NCBI taxonomy): domain Eukaryota; kingdom Metazoa; phylum Mollusca; class Cephalopoda; order Sepiida; family Sepiolidae; genus Euprymna; species Euprymna scolopes. Next base: position 37,586,988 of record NC_136515.1, read on the forward strand.
GTTATTGCAAGTACATTACGTTAGTGTGGAGATTTGATGAAGTGTTTACTTAAGGCGGCGGTTCATTAGGAATTTGTTAACATTGGACTTGAACACATCCAAGTTGTAGTCCGGTGGGAAGCAGGCAGACGGAACAGAGTTCCACAGGCATGCAGTTCTAAGAAAGAAGCTTTGTTCATGGAATCCGCATTTTGATTTAGGCACAGATATAGAGTGGGGGAAATTTTTCACAGTGGATTCAGCTAGACGGGTGTTTTTCGTGAAAGATTGGCGAGGGGGGACCAGAGATTGGAGTTCAGACGAGCACTTGCCATGGAAATAACGATAAAACAAAAATAGGCTTGCAAAGTCTCTTCTGTGTGAGAGAGGTTACAGGGTAGAAAAAAGGGCATCCCCCATTAAGCCACGAAATCTATTTTGTACTCTGTCAAGGCAGGATAGGCTATTTTTAGCAGCTCCTGCCCAGATATGGCAACAGTATTCCATCCTTGGACGTACTTGGCTTTTATATAGATAGAGAATTGCATCAGTAGTGAGATATCTTCTGGAGCGGTAGAAGGATCCCACCATCTTTCCAGCGACCATGGCAACAGACTTGATGTACGTGTTCCATTTCAGATCAGGAGTAAAGGTCAAACCCAGAAGCTTGTCAAAACACGGGGCCTCACCCAGACGAGAGCCATCCATCACAATTGATGCCAGATGGGGATCAGAGCATTGATGATGTAAGGATAGGAGTTTGGTTTTGGATGCATTAAAGGTAACCAGCCACATCTTCCCCCACTGAACCACGCGCTCGAGATCAGAGGAGAGAGAATCAGAGAGAACTTTGTCATTTACAGCCTTTGATGTGTTGCCGTAGATGGTCGTGTCATCAGCATAGATGTCAATGAATGATTTAAGTATGTGTTTAGGGAGGTCATTGATGTAGATCAGGAAGAGAGTTGGGCCCAGGATTGACCCCTGAGGGACTCCAGCATTTATATTGCAGGCCTCCGATTTTTGTCCATCTACCACTACTCTTATGAGCCTATCGGAGAGAAATGATTTAATGATTGAGAAAATATTTCCAGTTATACCGTAGCTGGAAATCTTGTGAAGTAGACCCTTATGCCATACCTTGTCGAAGGCCTTTGATATGTCAAGAGCAATTGCCCTAGAAAGGAAGCCTTTGTGAAGAGATTCACTAATCCTGTGGGATATAACCGTCAGCACATCTGCGGTAGATCTTGCAGAGCGGAAACCACATTGTGTGTCACTAAGAAGGTTATTCCTGCTGAGGTGGTTGACTATTTCTCTATTTAATATGGATTCCAGCAACTTACTCATAATACACAGGAGACTTATTGGTCTGTACTGAGAGGGAGATGACTTATCACCTGAATTCTTAAATACAGGGCAAACTGATGAGGTCTTCCAGGGAGTCGGAAAGCACTTCTCCTTAAGGCAGCACTTAAATAGTTTCGTAAGTATGGGAGCAAGTTATGGTTGAAGCTTTTTTAACACTATAATTGGGATGCCATCAGGGCCAGTTGCTTTACTGGAATCTAGGTTCTTGATTAGCTTGGCGACCTACTGCACGGATATATATATATATATATATATATATATATATATATATATATATATATATATATATATTCAAGCAAATATTATTAAATACAACGGAGACATTTTGTCTTATAATTCTTTTTTTTAATTTTTCAATTTTTCGTATTGTCTTTTTTGTTTCAAAATCAAAAATATTAATAAAGGATCCATACATGTTGCTGTTACGAGTGCTTTCGATTCGTCCTCGAATCATCATCAGGTGTTAAAAATACAGGATTGCGAAAATGAGGATTAAAAATGAAAACTAAAATATATATAGTCAGTGATGAGTTAAAATAAAAGTCGATTAAGAATAAAAGTCGATTAAAAATTCGAGTGTAAAACCAGCAAGTTCGTAGACACCATGTACGAAGTCCGTCCAACACGGACTACGCAAGATATTTCAGAACGTTACTGCTTTTTTGAAATGCAATGTCATTTATATTAGGTTGAAGAGTTCTAATGTACGACGCTTCAAGAATCTTTAATTTTTTTACATTATTTTCCCGTTGTATAATTTTTGTGTTGTCAACGAGGACCTTTCTAACATTGGAGGGGGGACAGCTATGTTCTTTTTTTAAATGTTTGTAAATCGCGCTTGTGTCGTTAAGGTGCATAGTTATTCGCCGGGACAACGTTGTTGTTGTATGCCCAATGTATGTATTATTTTTGGAGTTACATTCTCCAATAGAGCATTTAAATTTATACACTACATTGGTTTGCTCCAACGTTTTTATCGCCGGTGAAGAGTTGTTTTTAACCACAAGGTTTTGTGTTCGAAATTTCCTATAATAGATAATAAATTTAATTTTAAAATTACTGTCAACAGGCGTCAAGTATCTTCGTATAATATTTTTTATTGCATTTTCTTCGATTCTGAAATTAGGCGTCATTTGATTTTGGTAAAATATATTAATGGGGTTTGCATTGCGGTGTTGGCTAACGTTATTATTCTGGTTATCGGAAGATTGTAGCATTTTTTTTATTTGTTCATCAACAATGTAATTGGGGAAATGATTATTGATGAGTACTTGTTTAATGTTTTTTTATTTCAATTAGCAATGCTTTTTTTGTGGAGGATATCATTTTAGCGCGATTTAGTGAATTTTTTATTATGGCTATTTTGTACCTTTGTGGACACTCACTTTTAAAGTTCAGGAGGCTAGAGTTTATGCTAGTTGGTTTTTTATATACAGATGTATTACAAGTGTTATTAGACGTATCAATAAGGACATCAAGAAATGGAATTTTATTATTATTTAACTCTACTGTGAATTTTAAAATTGAATTTTCTTGAAAGAGGTGCTGTAATTGGTGTATCTGTTCATTATTTTCAGCTAAAATGAGAATGTCATCCACGTAGCGTACATAAATTGGGGGTTTTATGTTGTTTTTAAATATTTTGTTCTCTAAGTCAGCCATGTAGAATTCACTTAGGGTTGGTCCGAGGACTGATCCCATTGCCACACCGTCTATTTGAGTATAAATGTTACCATTGTGGTCATAGAAGGGTACTTCTGTAGTGCAAATTAGTAACAATTTTTTTAAAACTCTTTTGTTAATTTTAAGTGGGGGGAGTGATGGATTATTATAAATGTTCTTGATAATTATATCTATTGTTTCTACTACAGGTACATTTGTAAATAAACTTTCTACGTCAAGGGAAGAAATTATTTTGTTTTCCGGTTGCATTGATTTTAATATTTGTATTAGTTCGTGTGTGGACTTAACGCTATATTTACTAGGAATATATGGGCTGATAAGTTCGTTTAGTGTTTTTGTTAGGCGATAGATGGGAGTCGGAATTTGGGATATAATAGGTCGGAGAGGGAAATCAGGTTTATGTGTCTTGACTGTGCCATATAAGTAACCAGGTTTATAGTCTCCAATTATTTTAGGGAGTTGATAATTACCAATTTGTGCATTATTAGCTGTAATTAGTTTATTGACTTGCGTTTTAAGTGTATTAGTAGGATTCTTACTAATTTTTTTAAATTTCGTATTATCATTAATAATATTTTTAAGTTTTTCATCATAATCGGATTTATTAAGAATGACGAAAATATTGGATTTATCAGCTTTTTTTATAACTATATTAGGGTGGTTACGTAGTTCTTTGGCAGCATTTTTTAAATCGGTAGTAAGTACCGAGTTGTGTTTTTTATAGAATCGGGTTTTTATAGCTTCCGCTTTTAGGATATCTCTTAACCCAGGGTGAGTGGTGATTTTGTTTTCTTTTTCTAGGTTAGTAATGCGTTCATAGAGTAATTCAATTTCGGCTTTTTTGTTTTGATGGTTGAATTGTGGTGTGAGGTGACAGTTAGGTCCAAGGTTTAAGAATTCTTTTTGTGCGTCTGTAAGTTCGTAGTCTGAAAAAAAAGATAAAAACGTTGGAGCAAACCAATGTAGTGTATAAATTTAAATGCTCTATTGGAGAATGTAACTCCAAAAATAATACATACATTGGGCATACAACAACAACGTTGTCCCGGCGAATAACTATGCACCTTAACGACACAAGCGCGATTTACAAACATTTAAAAAAAGAACATAGCTGTCCCCCCTCCAATGTTAGAAAGGTCCTCGTTGACAACACAAAAATTATACAACGGGAAAATAATGTAAAAAAAATTAAAGATTCTTGAAGCGTCGTACATTAGAACTCTTCAACCTAATATAAATGACATTGCATTTCAAAAAAGCAGTAACGTTCTGAAATGTCTTGCGTAGTCCGTGTTGGACGGACTTCGTACATGGTGTCTACGAACTTGCTGGTTTTACACTCGAATTTTTAATCGACTTTTATTCTTAATCGACTTTTATTTTAACTCATCACTGACTATATATATTTTAGTTTTCATTTTTAATCCTCATTTTCGCAATCCTGTATTTTTAACACCTGATGATGATTCGTGGACGAATCGAAAGCGCTCGTAACAGCAACATGTATGGATCCTTTATTAATATTTTTGATTTTGAAACAAAAAAGACAATACGAAAAATTGAAAAATTAAAAAAAAGAATTATAAGACAAAATGTCTCCGTTGTATTTAATAATATTTGCTTGAATGAAAAAATGCTGCCTAAATATACCAATTTCAAACTACGACGTAAGTCGATATAAAGTGTTGTTCTGTGCATGTGAAAATATACAATTATGCATATTCCTGTGTAATTTTTTTTAAATTTTGATATACCTCTGTCCTTAGATTATGTAGTAGCAAATACCGCTGGAGAGCTAAATGTTTTGGTTTCGAATCAAGGTGATGTCACCCAAGTCATCATTTTTTTAGAGATAGATAAATAGATCAATATATATATATATATATATATATATATATATATATATATATATATATATTAAAAGTTTGGCTCATGTCCAGGTAACCTACATCTAAAATTTCAAGTGTTTAGACCCAAAATTGTAGAAGGAGTTTGGTAGGTTCTGCAAAGATCAATTCTTTCAACTTTGACCTCTTGGCAACCAAATTTTCGCCCAAAAACTGATTAAAAAGCTTGCTGCATGTCTGAATATCCTTTATATAAAATTTCAAATGTTTAGGCCCAAAATTGGCTGAATAGTTTGCTAGAGATAGCAAGGTCAAATCTTTTAAACTTTGACTACTTGGCATCAAAATTTTCGGCCAAAACTTGATTAAAAACCTTGCCCTATGTCTGAATACACTTTATGTAAAATTTCAAATGTTTAGACCAAAAATTGGCTGAGTGATTTATTAGACACCGCAATTTTAACCTCTTAACATTTATTGTTTTGGGCTTAAATCAAATCAAAAAGTTTGATCCATGTCGAAATAATCTATATCTAAAATATCAAATGTTTAGACTCAAAATTGGTGGAGGAGTTTGGTAGTTTTAAAAGGTCAAATCGTTGAACTTTAACTCCTTGACAGCGAAATTTCTGGCTCGAAACAGTTTAAAAGGATTTTCCCAAACCTCAGTAGGCCTTATGTCAAATCTCGAGTCTGTAGACTGAAAATTAACAGAGTAGTTTGATAAGGAAATGTACACACAGACAAACAATTTCACATATATATATATATACATATATATATATAGTCTTTGAAGTTTTTAACCTTTAAAACTATCTAAAAAAAAAAAATAAGCAAATATTTTTTATCATTCGTCAGAAAACCATCTAGTTAGTAAGTCATTTAATCACCTGCAATCATTGCATCAACTCGCTCTCGAATTTACTGTAGTACTAATAATTTATTTTTTAAAGGATCATCATATATATATATATATATATATATATATATATATATATATATATATATATATATATATATAAATATATATATATATATAAATATATATATATAATGTATATAAATATATATATATTTCAAATAGGAAGATATCCAAAAATTAAGAATAATTGAATTTCAACAAGTGCTCAATCAAAGAGAGCAAAAATAGAACAGTAAATACAGTCATATCTTGCTACGATGTGCAGACCATAGCACGATATGACTGTATTTACGTAAAGACTAAATATATATATATATATATATATATATCTATATATATATATATATATATATATATATATATATAGAGAGAGAGAGAGAGAGAGAGAGAGAGAGAGAGGGAGGGAGGGAGAGAGGAGGGGCTATAGAAGTTAAAAATGAATATATCACTTAAAACTGAACACAATTTATTTGTATATTTTAATGTATTACTAAGGAATACATTTCCCTTTAACCTCGGCTTTTTAAAAAAGATTATTTACCAACAGTATTCCTACTTTTTTAAGGCATTTTGTGAATTAATAAAAAGACACTAAAAACTTTTGGAGGGGGGAATTAAAAAAGTTTTACAGAAAAATTGAAAAAAAAAATTTGAAAAAGAATTAGAATTATTTTTAATAGGTTTTTTTCATGCAAGAGAAAAATATTTTCTTGCTGAAGAAAACTTCTAAATTAATAGATTTTTTTTTGTATTATCTGGATTTTTTGCACTACTGTTCTCATCATGAGTGTTATGTGCACAACGTTTTGGTCGATGTAACCTCCGCCCTTTTTTAGGTGTATGTTGTCAAAGTCGAGAATCATTTTGTTGAACTCGGAAATCTGCACAAAATTTTGAACAGACTCCTTTATTTAATTCATGGGGCAGCATGCTCTCATTCCGCAACGACTGAGTAGAAGTCCTAAGTAATTCGTAATTTCATTGTTTTGGTTGCCAGCACTGAGAATTAAACCTTCAACCGCCATAAAAGTGTAACTGATAAGTGAATTGGGCCAAGTACTTTAATCACTACACCATAGGTCGTTTTGAATAACACTCAAGATGAGAACAGTATTCCGAATAATCCAATTAATAAATAATCAATTCTCATCTCAACAATTCAGAACATAATAAATTTTTGTTTAGTTTAGTGCTTAAAAGTCAAGCGATATTTAAAAAAATAAACAAAGAGTAAAAAAAAAAAAGAGGTATACATCCACCATGAGGAAACAACAGGTCAGCGTGCAACTTGCCACCACCACCCCCGCAGTCCCCGCACTAGTTGAAAACTAAAGCTTGTTTGTCTATGACTTAACAGTAAATCTTTGAACACTAAACAAAGATCCATTAATTTGAAAGTTTGTTTCATAATGCAACAACAAAAGCTTTTTGATCCAATAGAAACAGGTTTCACTTTATATATCCGCTATTAAGAATCCGTTTCTAAATAAATCTTTATTAAAACTAAATTACATTGATTTACTCGATTCATTAATTATATACAAATCTACTAATCAGACTATGTATGTAACCATCTTTCGTTTTTGTTAGCTCCTTACATCAAGTGACTTCACGCCTTGTCTAGAAAGATTTCCATTTGTAATATTACAAGACAATAGATAACAATTGTCTGATTCGTATTTTTGTCTCTCCATTTTATGTAAAGTCCAACCTGAATCATATTTTAATCAACCCTTTCATGACAACGACACTTTTCGTAAAGTCCAACATGAAAACTTACGATAAAGAACCAGATATCAAATCAGAGATGGTTCATGGGAAAATATCATAGTGTGCAAATGAGGTTACTGAATGGTTTAAAGCAATGATTGATCGCATGTTCCCACACGGAAGTTCTATAGCAAAACCCACTCTTCCCAAAGTTCACTTCTACTTATGAAGCTGCTATTACTCAAAGACAACATGCATACCTCAGATTTATCCGACATAAGTCCATTACAAATAGACAAAAGTATATAGATTAATCCGACATAAGTCCATTACAAATAGACAAAAGTATATAGATTTATCCGACATAAGTCCATTACAAATAGACAAAAGTATATAGATTTATCCGACATAAGTCCATTACAAATAGACAAAAGTATATAGATGTATCCGACATAAGTCCATTACAAATAAACAAAAGTATATAGATGTATCCGACATAAGTCCATTACAAATAGGCAAAAGAATATAGATTCATCCGACATAAGTCCATTACAAATAGACAAAAGTATATAGATGTATCCGACATAAGTACATTACAAATAAACAAAAGTATATAGATGTATCCGACATAAGTCCATTACAAATAGACAAAAGTATATAGATTCATCTGACATAAGTCCATTACAAATAGACAAAAGTATATAGATTTATCCGACATAAGTCCATTACAAATAGACAAAAGTATATAGATTTATCCGACATAAGTCCATTACAAATAAACAAAAGTATATAGATGTATCCGACATAAGTCCATTACAAATAGGCAAAAGAATATAGATTCATCCGACATAAGTCCACTACAAATAAACAAAAGTATATAGATTCATCCGACATAAGTCCATTACAAATAGACAAAAGTATATAGATGTATCCGACATAAGTCCATTACAAATAGGCAAAAGTATATAGATTTATCCGACATAAGTCCATTACAAATAGACAAAAGTATATAGATGTATCCGACAAAAAGTCCATTACAAATAGGCAAAAGAATATAGATTTATCCGACATAAGTCCACTACAAATAAACAAAAGTATATAGATTCATCCGACATAAGTCCATTACAAATAGACAAAAGTATATAGATGTATCCGACATAAGTCCATTACAAATAGGCAAAAGTATATAGATTCATCCGACATAAGTCCACTACAAATAAACAAAAGTATATAGATGTATCCGACATAAGTCCATTACAAATAGACAAAAGTATATAGATTCATCCGACATAAGTCCATTACAAATAGACAAAAGTATATAGATTAATCCGACATAAGTCCATTACAAATAGACAAAAGTATATAGATTTATCCGACATAAGTCCATTACAAATAGACAAAAGTATATAGATGTATCCGACATAAGTCCATTACAAATAGGCAAAAGAATATAGATTCATCCGACATAAGTCCACTACAAATAAACAAAAGTATATAGATTCATCCGACATAAGTCCATTACAAATAGACAAAAGTATATAGATGTATCCGACATAAGTCCATTACAAATAGGCAAAAGTATATAGATTTATCCGACATAAGTCCATTACAAATAGACAAAAGTATATAGATGTATCCGACATAAGTCCATTACAAATAGGCAAAAGAATATAGATTCATCCGACATAAGTCCACTACAAATAAACAAAAGTATATAGATTCATCCGACATAAGTCCATTACAAATAGACAAAAGTATATAGATGTATCCGACATAAGTCCATTACAAATAGGCAAAAGTATATAGATTCATCCGACATAAGTCCACTACAAATAAACAAAAGTATATAGATGTATCCGACATAAGTCCATTACAAATAGACAAAAGTATATAGATTCATCCGACATAAGTCCATTACAAATAGACAAAAGTATATAGATTTATCCGACATAAGTTCATTACAAATAGACGAATATAGATTTATCAGACACAAGTCCATTACAAATAACCAAAAGTATATAGATTTATCCGACATAAGTCCATTACAAATAGAAAAAAGTATAGAGATTCATGCGACACAAGTCCATTACAAATAGACAAAAGTATATAGATTTATCCGACATAAGTCCATTACACATAGACAAATATAGATTTATCAGACAAAAGTCCATTACAAATAACCAAAAGTATATAGATTTATCCGACATAAGTCCATTACAAATAGAAAAAAGTATAGAGATTCATGCGACACAAGTCCATTACAAATAGACAAAAGTATATAGATTTATCCGACATAAGTCCATTACACATAGACAAAAGTATAAGATTTATCCGACATAAGTCCATTACACATAGACAAATATAGATTTATCAGACATAAGTCCATTACAAATAGAAAAAAGTATATAGATTCATCCGACATAAGTCCATTACACATAGACAAAAGTATAAGATTTATCCGACATAAGTCCATTACAAATAGACAAATATAGATTTATCAGACATAAGTCCATTACAAATAGAAAAAAGTATATAGATTCATGCGACACAAGTCCATTACAAATAGACAAAAGTATATAGATTCATCCGACATAAGTCCATTACAAATAGACAAAAGTATATAGATTTATCCGACATAAGTCCATTACACATAGACAAATATAGATTTATCAGACATAAGTCCATTACAAATAACCAAAAGTATATAGATTTATCCGACATAAGTCCATTACAAATAGACAAAAGTATATAGATTCATCCGACATAAGTCCATTACAAATAGACAAAAGTATATAGATTCATCCGACATAAGTCCATTACACATAGACAAAAGTATAAGATTTATCCGACATAAGTCCATTACAAATAGACAAATATAGATTTATCAGACATAAGTCCATTACAAATAGAAAAAAGTATATAGATTTATCCGACATAAGTCCATTACAAATAGACAAAAGTATATAGATTTATCCGACATAAGTCCATTACAAATAGGCAAAAGTATATAGATTTATCCGACATAAGTCCATTACAAATAGACAAAAGTATATAGATTTATCCGACATAAGTCCATTACAAATAGACAAAAGTATATAGATTCATCCGACATAAGTCCATTACAAATAGACAAAAGTATATAGATTTATCCGACATAAGTCCATTACAAATAACCAAAAGTATATAGATTTATCCGACATAAGTCCATTACAAATGGGCAAAAGTATATAGATTTATCCGACATAAGTCCATTACAAATAACCAAAAGTATATAGATTTATCCGACATAGGTCCATTACAAATAGACAAAAGTATATAGATTTATCCGACATAAGTCCATTACAAATAGACAAAAGAATATAGATTAATCCGACATAAGTCCATTACAAATAGACAAAAGTATATAGATTTATCCGACATAAGTCCATTACAAATAGGCAAAAGTATATAGATTTATCCGACATAAGTCCATTACAAATAACCAAAAGTATATAGATTTATCCGACATAAGTCCATTACAAATAGGCAAAAGTATATAGATTTATCCGACATAAGTCCACTACAAATAGAGAAAAGTATATAGATTCATCCGACATAAGTCCATTACAAATAGACAAAAGTATATAGATTTATCCGACATAAGTCCATTACAAATAGGCAAAAGTATATAGATTCATCCGACATAAGTCCATTACAAATAAACAAAACTATATAGATTTATCCGACATAAGTCCATTACAAATAGACAAAAGTATATAGATTCATCCGACATAAGTCCATTACAAAAAGACAAAAGTATATAGATTTATCCGACATAAGTCCATTACAAATAGACAAAAGTATATAGATTTATCCGACATAAGTCCATTACAAATAGACAAAAGTATATAGATTCATCCGACATAAGTCCATAACAAATAGACAAAAGTATATAGATTTATCCGACATAAGTCCATTACAAATAGACAAAAGTATATAGATTTATCCGACATAAGTCCATTACAAATAGACAAATATAGATTTATCAGACATAAGACCATTACAAATAACCAAAAGTATATAGATTTATCCGACATAAGTCCATTACAAATAGACAAAATTATATCGATTCATCCGACATAAGTCCACTACAAGTAGACAAAAGTATATAGATTGATCCGACATAAGTCCATTACAAATAGACAAAAGTATATAGATTTATCGACATAAGTCCATTACAAATAGACAAAAGTATAGAGATTAATCCGACATAAGTTCATTACAAATATACAAAAGTATATAGATTTATCCGACATAAGTCCACTACAATAAGACAAAAGTATATAGATTCATCCGACATAAGTCCATTAAAAACAGAGAAAAGTATATAGATTTATCCGACATAAGTCCATTACAAATAGACAAAAGTATATAGATTCATCCGACATAAGTCCATTACAAATAGACAAAAGTATATAGATTTATCCGACATAAGTCCATTACAAATAGACAAAAGTATATAGATTCATCCGACATAAGTCCATTACAAATAGACAAAAGTATATAGATTCGTCCGACATAAGTCCATTACAAATAGACAAAAGTATATAGATTTATCCGACATAAGTCCATTACAAATAGACAAAAGTATATAGATGTATCCGACATAAGTCCATTACAAAAAGACAAAAGTATATAGATTTATCCGACATAAGTCCATTACAAATAGACAAAAGTATATAGATTTATCCGACATAAGTCCATTACAAATAGACAAAAGTATATAGATTCATCCGACATAAGTCCATTACAAATAGGCAAAAGTATATAGATTCATCCGACATAAGTCCATTACAAATAGACAAAAGTATATAGATTCATCCGACATTAGTCCATTACAAATATACAACAGTATATAGATTTATCCGACATAAGCTCACTACAAAAAGACAAAAGTATATAGATTCATCAGACATAAGTCCATTAAAAATAGACAAAAGTATATAGATTTATCCGACATAAGTCCATTACAAATAGACAAAAGTATATAGATTCATCCGACATAAGTCCATTACAAATAGACAAAAGTATATAGATTCATCCGACATTAGTCCATTACAAATATACAAAAGTATATAGATTCATCCGACATTAGTCCATTACAAATATACAAAAGTATATAGATTTATCCGACATAAGCTCACTACAAAAAGACAAAAGTATATAGATTCATCAGACATAAGTCCATTAAAAATAGACAAAAGTATATAGATTGATCCGACATAAGTCCATTAAAAATAGACAAAAGTATATAGATTCATCCGACATAAGTCCATTACAAATCGACAAAAGTATATAGATTCATCCGACATAAGTCCATTACAAATAACCAAAAGTATATAGATTTATCCGACATAAGTCCATTACAAATAGACAAAAGTATATAGATTCATCCGACATTAGTCCATTACAAATATACAACAGTATATAGATTTATCCGACATAAGCTCACTACAAAAAGACAAAAGTATATAGATTCATCAGACATAAGTCCATTAAAAATAGACAAAAGTATATAGATTTATCCGACATAAGTCCATTACAAATAGATAAAAGTATATAGATTCATCCGACATAAGTCCATTACAAATAGACAAAAGTATATAGATTCATCCGACATAAGTCCATTACATATCGACAAAAGTATATAGATTCATCCGACATAAGTCCATTACAAATAGACAAAAGTATATAGATTTGTCCGACATAAGTCCATTACAAATAGACAAAAGTATATAGATTTATCCGACATAAGTCCATTACAAATAGACAAAAGTATATAGATTTATCCGACATAAGTCCATTACAAATAGACAAAAGTATATAGATTTATCCGACATAAGTCAATTACAAAAAGACAAAAGTATATAGATTCATCCGACATAAGTCCATTACAAATAGACAAAAGTATATAGATTTATCCGACATAAGTCCATTACAAATAGACAAAAGTATATAGATTCATCCGACATAAGTCCATTACAAATCGACAAAAGTATATAGATTCATCCGACATAAGTCCATTACAAATAACCAAAAGTATATAGATTTATCCGACATAAGTCCATTACAAATAGGCAAAAGTATATAGATTAATCCGACATAAGTCCACTACAAATAGAGAAAAGTATATAGATTCATCCGACATAAGTCCATTACAAATAGACAAAAGTATATAGATGTATCCGACATAAGTCCATTACAAATAGGCAAAAGTATATAGATTTATCCGACATAAGTCCATTACAAATAAACAAAAGTATATAGATGTATCCGACATAAGTCCATTACAAATAGGCAAAAGTATATAGATTCATCCGACACAAGTCCATGACAAATAAACAAAACTATATAGATTTATCTGACATAAGTCCATTACAAATAGACAAAAGTATATAGATTCATCCGACATAAGTCCATTACAAAAAGACAAAAGTATATAGATTTATCCGACATAAGTCCATTACAAATAGACAAAAGTATATAGATTCATCCGACATAAGTCCATTACAAATAGACAAAAGTATATAGATTCATCCGACATAAGTCCATTACAAATAGACAAAAGTATATAGATTCATCCGACATAAGTCCATTACAAATAGACAAAAGTATATAGATTCGTCCGACATAAGTCCACTACAAATAGACAAAAGTATATAGATTTATCCGACATAAGTCCATTACAAATAGACAAAAGTATATAGATTTATCCGACATAAGTCCATTACAAATAGACAAAAGTATATAGATTTATCCGACATAAGTCCATTACAAATAGACAAAAGTATATAGATTTATCCGACATAAGTCCATTACAAATAGACAAAAGTATATAGATTCATCCCACATAAGTCCATTACAAATAGGCAAAAGTATATAGATTCATCCGACATAAGTCCATTACAAATAGACAAAAGAATATAGATTCATCCGACATTAGTCCATTACAAATATACAAAAGTATATAGATTTATCCGACATAAGCTCACTACAAAAAGACAAAAATATATAGATTCATCAGACATAAGTCCATTAAAAATAGACAAAAGTATATAGATTTATCCGACATAAGTCCATTACAAATAGACAAAAGTATATAGATTCATCCGACATAAGTCCATTACAAATAGACAAAAGTATATAGATTCATGCGACATAAGTCCATTACAAATATACAAAAGTATATAGATTTATCCGACATAAGCTCACTACAAAAAGACAAAAGTATATAGATTCATCCGACATAAGTCCATTAAAAATAGACAAAAGTATATAGATTTATCCGACATAAGTCCATTACAAATAGACAAAAGCATATAGATTCATCCGACATAAGTCCATTACAAATAGACAAAAGTATATAGATTCATCCGACATAAGTCCATTACAAATCGACAAAAGTATATAGATTCATCCGACATAAGTCCATTACAAATAACCAAAAGTATATAGATTTATCCGACATAAGTCCATTACAAATAGGCAAAAGTATATAGATTCATCCGACATAAGTCCATTACAAATAGACAAAACTATATAGATTTATCCGACATAAGTCCATTACAAATAGACGAAAGTATATAGATTCATCCGACATAAGTCCATTACAAATAGACAAAAGTATATAGATTTATCCGACATAAGTCCATTACAAATATACAAAAGTATATAGATTTATCCGACATAAGTCCATTACAAATAGGCAAAAGTATATAGATTTATCCGACATAAGTCCATTACAAATTAACAAAAGTATATAGATTTATCCGACATAAGTCCATTACAAATAGACGAAAGTATATAGATTTATCTGACATAAGTCCATTACAAATAGACAAAAGTATATAGATTTATCCGACGTAAGTCCATTACAAATAGACAAATGTATATAGATTTATCCGACATAAGTCCATTACAAATAGACAAAAGTATATAGATTAATTTGACATAAGTCAATTACAAATAGACAAAAGTATATAGATTCATCCGACATAAGTCCATTACGAATAGACAAAAGTATATAGATTTATCCGACATAAGTCCATTACAAATAGACAAAAGTATATAGATTCATCCGACATAAGTCAATTACAAATAGACAAAAGTATATAGATTTATCCGACATAAGTCCATTACAAATAGACAAATATAGATTTATAAGACATAAGTCCATTACAAATAACCAAAAGTATATAGATTTATCCGACATAAGTCCATTACAAATAGAAAAAAGTATATAGATTTATCCGACATAAGTCCATTACAAATTTACAAAAGTATATAGATTTATCCGACATAAGTCCATTACAAATAGGCAAAAGTATATAGATTCATCCGACATAAGTCCATTACAAATAGGCAAAATAATATAGATTTATCCGACATAAGTCCACTACAAATAGAGAAAGGTATATAGATTCATCCGACATAAGTCCATTACAAATAGACAAAAGTACATAGATGTATCCGACATAAGTCCATTAAAAATAGGCAAAAGTATATAGATTTATCTGACATAAGTCCATTACAAATAGACAAAAGTATATAGATTCATCCGACATAAGTCCATTATAAATAGGCAAAAGTATATAGATTCATCCGACATAAGTCCATTACAAATAACCAAAAGTATATAGATTTATCCGACATAAGTCCATTACAAATAGACAAAAGTATATAGATTTATCCGACATAAGTCCATTACAAATAGACAAAAGTATATAGATTTATCCGACATAAGTCCATTACAAATATACAAAAGTATATAGATTTATCCGACATAAGTCCATTACAAATAGGCAAAAGTATATAGATTCATCCGACATAAGTCCATTACAAATAGACAAAAGTATATAGATTTATCCGACATAAGTCCATTACAAATATACAAAAGTATATAGATTAATCCGACATAAGTCCATTACAAATAGACAAAAGTATATAGATTCATCCGACATAAGTCCATTACAAATATACAAAAGTATATAGATTCATCCGAAATAAGTCCATTACAAATAGACAAAAGTATATAGATTTATCCGACATAAGTCCACTACAAAAAGACAAAAGTATATAGATTTATCCGACATAAGTCCATTACAAATAGACAAATGTATATAGATTTATCCGACATAAGTCCATTACAAATAGACAAAAGTATATAGATTTATCCGACATAAGTCCATTACAAATATACAAAAGTATATAGATTTATCCGACATAAGTCCATTACAAATAGGCAAAAGTATATAGATTTATCCGACATAAGTCCACTACAAATAAACAAAAGTATATAGATTCATCCGACATAAGTCCATTACAAATAGACAAAAGTATATAGATTTATCCGACATAAGTCCATTACCAATAGACGAAAGTATATAGATTCATCCGACATAAGTCCATTACAAATAGACAAAAGTATATAGATTTATCCGACATAAGTCCATTACAAATATACAAAAGTATATAGATTTATCCGACATAAATCCATTACAAATAGGCAAAAGTATATAGATTTATCCGACATAAGTCCATTACAAATTAACAAAAGTATATAGATTTATCTGACATAAGTCCATTACAAATAGACAAAAGTATATAGATTTATCCGACGTAAGTCCATTACAAATAGACAAATGTATATAGATTTATCCGACATAAGTCCATTACAAATAGACAAACGTATATAGATTAATCCGACATAAGTCAATTACAAATAGACAAAAGTATATAGATTTATCCGACATAAGTCCATTACAAATAGACAAAAGTATATAGATTCATCCGACATAAGTCCATTACAAATAGACAAAAGTATATAGATTCATCCGACATAAGTCCATTACAAATATACAAAAGTATATAGATTAATCCGAAATAAGTCCAGTACAAATAGACAAAAGTATATAGATTTATCCGACATAAGTCCATTACAAATAGACAAAAGTATATAGATGTATCCGACATAAGTCCATTACAAATAGACAAAAGTATATAGATTTAGCCGACATAAGTCCACTACAAATAAACAAAAGTATATAGATTCATCCGACATAAGTCCATTACAAATAGACAAAAGTATATAGATGTATCCGACATAAGTCCATTACAAATAGGCAAAAGTATATAGATTTATCCGACATAAGTCAATTACAAATAAACAAAAGTATATAGATTTATCCGACATAAGTCCATTACAAATAGACAAAAGTATATAGATTTATCCGACATAAGTCCATTACAAATAGACAAAAGTATATAGATTTATCCGACATAAGTCCATTACAAATAACCAAAAGTATATAGATTTATCCGACATAAGTCCATTACAAATAGACAAAAGTATATAGATTCATCCGACATAAGTCCATTACAAATAGACAAAAGTATATAGATTCATCCGACATAAGTCCATTACAAATAGAAAAAAGCATATAGATTTATCCGACATAAGTCCATTACAAATAGACAAATATAGATTTATCCGACATAAGTCCATTACAAATAACCAAAAGTATATAGATTTATCCGACATAAGTCAATTACAAATAGAAAAAAGTATATAGATTATCCGACATAAGTCCATTACAAATAGACAAAAGTATATAGATTTATCCGACATAAGTCCATTACAAATAGGCAAAAGTATATAGATTTATCCGACATAAGTCCATTACAAATAGGCAAAAGTATATAGATTTATCCGACATAAGTCCACTACAAATAGAGAAAAGTATATAGAGTCATCCGACATAGGTCCATTACAAATAGACAAAAGTACATAGATGTATCCGACATGAGTCCATTACAAATAGGCAAAAGTATATAGATTTATCCGACATAAGTCCATTACGAATAGACAAAAGTATATAGATTTATCCGACATAAGTCCATTACAAATAGACAAAGGTATATAGATTCATCCGACATAAGTCCATTATAAATAGGCAAAAGTATATAGATTTATCCGACATAAGTCCATTACAAATAACCAAAAGTATATAGATTTATCCGACATAAGTCCATTACAAATAGACAAAAGTATATAGATTTATCCGACATAAGTCCATTACAAATAGACAAAAGTATATAGATTTATCCGACATAAGTCCATTACAAATATACAAAAGTATATAGATTTATCCGACATAAGTCCATTACAAATAGGCAAAAGTATATAGATTTATCCGACATAAGTCCACTACAAATAAACAAAAGTATATAGATTCATCCGACATAAGTCCATTACAAATAGACAAAAGTATATAGATTTATCCGACATAAGTCCATTACAAATAGACGAAAGTATATAGATTTATCCGACATAAGTCCATTACAAATAGACAAAAGTATATAGATTTATCCGACATAAGTCACTTTCAAATATACAAAAGTATATAGATTTATTCGACATAAGTCCATTACAAATAGAAAAAAGTATATAGATTTATCCGACATAAGTCCATTACAAATAGACAAAAGTATATAGATTTATCCGACATAAGTCCATTACAAATAGACGAAAGTATATAGATTTATCTGACATAAGTCCATTACAAATAGACAAAAGTATATAGATTTATCCGACGTAAGTCCATTACAAATAGACAAAAGTATATAGATTTATCCGACATAAGTCCATTACAAATAGACAAAAGTATATAGATTAATCCGACATAAGTCCATTACAAATAGACAAAAGTATATAGATTTATCCGACATAAGTCCATTACAAATAGACAAAAGTATATAGATTAATCCGACATAAGTCAATTACAAATAGACAAATGTATATAGATTTATCCGACATAAGTCCATTACAAATAGACAAAAGTATATAGATTAATCCGACATAAGTCAATTACAAATAGACAAAAGTATATAGATTCATCCGACATAAGTCCATTACGAATAGACAAAAGTATATAGATTTATCCGACATAAGTCCATTACAAATATACAAAAGTATATAGATTAATCCGACATAAGTCCATTACAAATAGACAAAAGTATATTGATTCATCCGACATAAGTCCATTACAAATATACAAAAGTATATAGATTCATCCGAAATAAGTCCATTACAAATAGACAAAAGTATATAGATTTATCCGACATAAGTCCATTACAAATAGACAAAAGTATATAGATGTATCTGACATAAGTCCATTACAAATAGACAAAAGTATATAGATTTAGCCGACATAAGTCCACTACAAATAAACAAAAGTATATAGATTCATCCGACATAAGTCCATTACAAATAGACAAAAGTATATAGATGTATCCGACATAAGTCCATTACAAATAGGCAAAAGTATATAGATTTATCCGACATAAGTCAATTACAAATAAACAAAAGTATATAGATTCATCCGACATAAGTCCATTACAAATAGACAAAAGTATATAGATTTATCCGACATAAGTCCATTACAAATAGACAAAAAAGTATATAGATTTATCCGACATAAGTCCATTACAAATAACTAAAAGTATATAGATTTATCCGACATAAGTCCATTACAAATAGACAAAAGTATATAGATTCATCCGACATAAGTCCATTACAAATAGACAAAAGTATATAGATTCATCCGACATAAGTCCATTACAAATAGAAAAAAGCATATAGATTTATCCGACATAAGTCCATTACAAATAGACAAATATAGATTTATCCGACATAAGTCCATTACAAATAACCAAAAGTATATAGATTTATCCGACATAAGTCCATTACAAATAGAAAAAAGTATATAGATTATCCGACATAAGTCCATTACAAATAGGCAAAAGTATATAGATTTATCCGACATAAGTCCATTACAAATAGGCAAAAGTATATAGATTTATCCGACATAAGTCCACTACAAATAGAGAAAAGTATATAGAGTCATCCGACATAGGTCCATTACAAATAGACAAAAGTACATAGATGTATCCGACATGAGTCCATTACAAATAGGCAAAAGTATATAGATTTATCCGACATAAGTCCATTACGAATAGACAAAAGTATATAGATTTATCCGACATAAGTCCATTACAAATAGACAAAAGTATATAGATTCATCCGACATAAGTCCATTAGAAATAGGCAAAAGTATATAGATTTATCCGACATAAGTCCATTACAAATAACCAAAAGTATATAGATTTATCCGACATAAGTCCATTACAAATAGACAAAAGTATATTGATTTATCCGACATAAGTCCATTACAAATAGACAAAAGTATATAGATTTATCCGACATAAGTCCATTACAAATATACAAAAGTATATAGATTTATCCGACATAAGTCCATTACAAATAGGCAAAAGTATATAGATTTATCCGACATAAGTCCACTACAAATAAACAAAAGTATATAGATTCATCCGACATAAGTCCATTACAAATAGACAAAAGTATATAGATTTATCCGACATAAGTCCATTACAAATAGACGAAAGTATATAGATTTATCCGACATAAGTCCATTACAAATAGACAAAAGTATATAGATTTATCCGACATAAGTCACTTTCAAATATACAAAAGTATATAGATTTATTCGACATAAGTCAATTACAAATAGAAAAAAGTATATAGATTTATCCGACATAAGTCCATTACAAATAGACAAAAGTATATAGATTTATCCGACATAAGTCCATTACAAATAGACGAAAGTATATAGATTTATCTGACATAAGTCAATTACAAATAGACAAAAGTATATAGATTTATCCGACGTAAGTCCATTACAAATAGACAAAAGTATATAGATTTATCCGACATAAGTTCATTACAAATAGACAAAAGTATATAGATTAATCCGACATAAGTCCATTACAAATAGACAAAAGTATATAGATTTATCCGACATAAGTCCATTACAAATAGACAAAAGTATATAGATTAATCCGACATAAGTCAATTACAAATAGACAAAAGTATATAGATTCATCCGACATAAGTCCATTACTAATAGAACAAAAGTATATAGATTTATCCGACATAAGTCCATTACAAATATACAAAAGTATATAGATTTATCCGACATAAGTCCACTACAACAAGACAAAAGTATATAGATTTATCCGACATAAGTCCATTACAAATAGACAAAAGTATATAGATTTATCCGACATAAGTCCATTACAAATAGGCAAAAGTATATAGATTTATCCGACATAAGTCCATTACAAATAGACAAAAGTATATAGATTTATCCGACATAAGTCCATTACAAATAGACAAAAGTATATAGATTTATCCGACATAAGTCCATTACAAATAGACAAAAGTATATAGATTTATCCGACATAAGTCCATTACAAATAGACAAAAGTATATAGATTTATCCAACATAAGTCCATTACAAATAGACAAAAGTATATAGATTTATCCGACATAAGTCCATTACAAATAGACAAAAGTATATAGATTAATCCGACATAAGTCCATTACAAGTAGACAAGGTATATAGATGTATCCGACATAAGTCCATTACAAATAGACGAAAGTATATAGATTTATCTGACATAAGTCCATTACAAATAGACAAAAGTATATAGATTTATCCGACGTAAGTCCATTACAAACAGACAAAAGTATATAGATTTATCCGACATAAGTCCATTACAAATAGACAAAAGTATATAGATTAATCCGACATAAGTCCATTACAAATAGACAAAAGTATATAGATTTATCCGACATAAGTCCATTACAAATAGACAAAAGTATATAGATTAATCCGACATAAGTCAATTACAAATAGACAAAAGTATATAGATTCATCCGACATAAGTCCATTACAAATAGACAAAAGTATATAGATTTATCCGACATAAGTCCATTACAAATATACAAAAGTATATAGATTAATCCGAAATAACTCAATTACAAATAGACAAAAGTATATAGATTCATCCGACATAAGTCCATTACAAATATACAAAAGTATATAGATTCATCCGAAATAAGTCCATTACAAATAGACAAAAGTATATAGATTTATCCGACATAAGTCCACTACAAAAAGACAAAAGTATATAGATTTATCCGACATAAGTCCATTACAAATAGACAAAAGTATATAGATTTATCCGACATAAGTCCATTACAAATAGGCAAAAGTATATAGATTTATCCGACATAAGTCCATTACAAATAGACAAATGTATATAGATTTATCCGACATAAGTCCATTACAAATAGACAAAAGTATATAGATTTATCCGACATAAGTCCATTACAAATAGACAAAAGTATATAGATTTGTCCGACACAAGTCCATTACAAATATACAAAAGTATATAGATTCATCCGACATAAGTCCATTACAAATAGGCAAAAGTATATAGATTTATCCGACATAAGTCCATTAAAAATAGACAAAAGTATATAGATTTATCCGACATAAATCCATTACAAATAGACGAAAGTATATAGATTTATCTGACATAAGTCCATTACAAATAGACAAAAGTATATAGATTAATCCGACATAAGTCAATTACAAATAGACAAAAGTATATAGATTCATCCGACATAAGTCCATTACGAATAGACAAAAGTATATAGATTAATCCGACATAAGTCCATTACAAATATACAAAAGTATATAGATTAATCCGACATAAGACCATTACAAATCGACAAAAGTATATAGATTAATCCGACATAAGACCATTACAAATAGACAAAAGTATATAGATTCATCCGAAATAAGTCCATTACAAATAGACAAAAGTATATAGATTTATCCGACATAAGTCCACTACAAAAAGACAAAAGTATATAGATTCATCCGACATAAGTCCTTTACAAATAGACAAAAGTATATAGATTAATCCGACATAAGACCATGACAAATAGACAAAAGTATATAGATTTATCCGACATAAGTCCATTACAAATAGACAAAAGTATATAGATTTATCCGACATAAGTCCATTACAAATAGACAAAAGTATATAGATTTATCAGACATAAGTCCATTACAAATAGAGAAAAGTATATAGATTTATCCGACATAAGTCCATTACAAATAGACAAAAGTATATAGATTTATCCGACATAAGTCCATTACAAATAGACAAAAGTATATAGATTTATCCGACATAAGTCCATTACAAATAGACAAAATATATAGATTTATCCGACATAAGTCCATTACAAATAGGCAAAAGTATATAGATTTATCCGACATAAGTCCATTACAAATATACAAAAGTATATAGATTCATCCGACATAAGTCCATTACAAATATACAAAAGTATATAGATTTATCCGACATAAGTCCATTACAAATAGACAAAAGTATATAGATTTATCCGACATAAGTCCATTACAAATAGACAAAAGTATATAGATTAATCCGACATAAGTCCATTACAAATAGACAAAAGTATATAGATTTATCCGACATAAGTCCATTACAAATAGGCAAAAGTATATAGATTTATCCAACATAAATCCAGTACAAATAGACAAAAGTATATAGATTTATCCGACATTAGTCCATTACAAATAGACAAAAGTATATAGATTTATCCGACAAAAGTCCATTACAAATAGACAAAAGTATATAGATTTATCCGACATAAGTCCATTACAAATAGACAAAAGTATATAGATTAATCCGACATAAGTCCATTACAAATAGACAAAAGTAAATAGATTTATCCGACATAAGTCCATTACAAATAGACAAAAGTATATAGATTCATCCGACATAAGTCCATTACAAATAGACAAAATATATAGATTTATCCGACATAAGTCCATTACAAATAGGCAAAAGTATATAGATTTATCCGACATAAGTCCATTACAAATATACAAAAGTATATAGATTCATCCGACATAAGTCCATTACAAATATACAAAAGTATATAGATTCATCCGACATAAGTCCATTACAAATAGGCAAAAGTATATAGATTTATCCAACATAAATCCAGTACAAATATACAAAAGTATATAGATTTATCCAACATAAATCCAGTACAAATAGACAAAAGTATATAGATTTATCCGACATAAGTCCATTACAAATATACAAAAGTATATAGATTCATCCGACATAAGTCCATTACAAATATACAAAAGTATATAGATTCATCCGACATAAGTCCATTACAAATATACAAAAGTATATAGATTTATCCGACATAAGTCCATTACAAATAGGCAAAAGTATATAGATTTATCCAACATAAATCCAGTACAAATAGACAAAAGTATATAGATGTATCCGACATAAGTCCATTACAAATAGACAAAAGTATATAGATTTATCCGACATAAGTCCATTACAAATAGACAAAAGTATATAGATTTATCCGACATAAGTCCATTACAAATAGACAAAAGTATATAGATTTATCCGACATATGTCCATTACAAATAGACAAAAGTATATAGATTTATCCGACATAAGTCCATTACAAATAGACAAAATATATAGATTTATCCGACATAAGTCCATTACAAATAGATAAAAGTATATAGATTCATCTGACATAAGTCCATTACAAATAGACAAAAGTATATAGATTCATCCGACATTAGTCCATTACAAATAGACAAAAGTATATAGATTTATCCAACATAAGTCCATTACAAATAGACAAAAGTATATAGATTCATCTGAGATAAGTCCATTACAAATAGACAAAAGTATATAGATTTATCCGACATAAGTCCATTACAAATAGACAAAAGTATATAGATTCATCCGACATAAGTCCATTACAAATAGACAAAAGTATATAGATTTATCCGACATAAGTCCATTACAAATAGACAAAAGTATATAGATTTATCCGACATTAGTCCATTACAAATAGACAAAAGTATATAGATTTATCCGACATAAGTCCATTACAAATAGACAAAAGTATGTAGATTTATCCAACATAAGTCCATTACAAATAGGCAAAAGTATATAGATTTATCTGACATAAGTCAATTACAAATAGACAAAAGTATATAGATTCATCCGACATAAGTCCATTACAAATAGACAAAAGTATATAGATTTATCCGACATAAGTCCATTACAAATAGACAAAAGTATATAGATTCATCTGACATAAGTCCATTACAAATAGACAAAAGTATATAGATTCATCTGACATAAGTACATTACAAATAGACAAAAGTATATAGATTAATCCGACATAAGTCCATTACAAATAGACAAAAGTATATAGATTTATCCGACATAAGTCCATTACAAATAGACAAAAGTATATAGATTTATCCGACATAAGTCCATTACAAATAGACAAAAGTATATAGATTTATCCGACATAAGTCCATTACAAATAGACAAAAGTATATAGATTTATCAGACATAAGTCCATTACAAATAGACAAAAGTATATAGATTTATCCGACATAAGTCCATTACAAATAGACAAAAGTATATAGATTTATCCGACATAAGTCCATTACAAATAGACAAAAGTATATAGATTTATCCGACATAAGTCCATTACAAATAGACAAAATATATAGATTTATCCGACATATGTCCATTACAAATAGGCAAAAGTATATAGATTTATCCGACATAAGTCCATTACAAATAGACAAAAGTATATAGATTAATCCGACATAAGTCCATTACAAATAGACAAAATATATAGATTTATCCGACATAAGTCCATTACAAATAGACAAAAGTATATAGATTTATCCGACATAAGTCCATTACAAATATACAAAAGTATATAGATTCATCCGACATAAGTCCATTACAAATATACAAAAGTATATAGATTCATCCGACATAAGTCCATTACAAATAGACAAAAGTATATAGATTTATCCGACATAAGTCCATTACAAATAGACAAAAGTATATAGATTTATCCGACATAAGTCCATTACAAATAGACAAAAGTATATAGATTTATCCGACATAAGTCCATTACAAATAGACAAAAGTATATAGATTTATCCGACATTAGTCCATTACAAATAGACAAAAGTATATAGATTTATCCGACATAAGTCCATTACAAATAGACAAAAGTATGTAGATTTATCCGACATAAGTCCATTACAAATAGACAAAAGTATATAGATTCATCTGACATAAGTCCATTACAAATAGACAAAAGTATATAGATTCATCCGACATAAGTCCATTACAAATAGACAAAAGTATATAGATTTATCCGACATAAGTCCATTACAAATAGACAAAAGTATATAGATTTATCCGACATTAGTCCATTACAAATAGACAAAAGTATATAGATTTATCCGACATAAGTCCATTACAAATAGACAAAAGTATATAGATTATCCGACATAAGTCCATTACAAATAGACAAAAGTATATAGATTTATCCGACATAAGTCCATTACAAATAGACAAAAGTATATAGATTTATCCGACATAAGTCCATTACAAATAGACAAAAGTATATAGATTTATCCGACATAAGTCCATTACAAATAGACAAAATATATAGATTTATCCGACATAAGTCCATTACAAATAGGCAAAAGTATATAGATTTATCCGACATAAGTCCATTACAAATAGACAAAAGTATATAGATTAATTCGACATAAGTCCATTACAAATAGACAAAATATATAGATTTATCCGACATAAGTCAATTACAAATAGACAAAAGTATATAGATTCATCCGACATAAGTCCATTACAAATAGACAAAAGTATATAGATTTATCCGACATAAGTCCATTACAAATAGACAAAAGTATATAGATTTATCCGACATAAGTCCATTACAAATAGACAAAAGTATATAGATTCATCCGACATAAGTCCATTACGAATAGACAAAAGTATATAGATTTATCCGACATAAGTCCATTACAAATAGACAAAAGTATATAGATTTATCCAACATAAGTCCATTACAAATAGATAAAAGTATATAGATTCATCTGACATAAGTCCATTACAAATAGACAAAAGTATATAGATTAATCCGACATAAGTCCATTACAAATAAACAAAAGTATATAGATTTATCCGACATAAGTCCATTACAAATAGATAAAAGTATATAGATTCATCTGACATAAGTCCATTACAAATAGACAAAAGTATATAGATTCATCCGACATAAGTCCATTACAAATAGACAAAAGTATATAGATTTATCCAACATAAGTCCATTACAAATAGACAAAAGTATATAGATTCATCTGACATAAGTCCATTACAAATAGACAAAAGTATATAGATTCATCTGACATAAGTCCATTACAAATAGACAAAAGTATATAGATTCATCCGACATAAGTCCATTACAAATAGACAAAAGTATATAGATTTATCCGACATAAGTCCATTACAAATAGACAAAAGTATATAGATTTATCCGACATTAGTCCATTACAAATAGACAAAAGAATATAGATTTATCCGACATAAGTCCATTACAAATAGACAAAAGTATGTAGATTTATCCGACATAAGTCCATTACAAATAGACAAAAGTATATAGATTCATCTGACATAAGTCCATTACAAATAGACAAAAGTATATAGATTCATCCGACATAAGTCCATTACAAATAGACAAAAGTATATAGATTTATCCGACATAAGTCCATTACAAATAGACAAAAGTATATAGATTTATCCGACATTAGTCCATTACAAATAGACAAAAGTATATAGATTCATCCGACATAAGTCCATTACAAATAGACAAAAGTATGTAGATTTATCCGACATAAGTCCATTACAAATAGACAAAAGTATATAGATTTATCCGACATAAGTCCATTACAAATAGACAAAAGTATATAGATTTATCCGACATAAGTCCATTACAAATAGACAAAAGTATATAGATTTATCCAACATAAGTCCATTACAAATAGACAAAAGTATATAGATTAATCCGACATAAGTCCATTACAAATAGACAAAAGTATATAGATTTATCCGACATAAGTCCATTACAAATAGACAAAAGTATATAGATTCATCCGACATAAGTCCATTACAAATAGACAATAGTATATAGATTCATCTGACATAAGTCCATTACAAATAGACAAAAGTATATAGATTCATCCGACATAAGTCCATTAAAAATCGACAAAAGTATATAGATTCATCCGACATAAGTCCATTACAAATAGACAAAAGTATATAGATTTATCCGACATAAGTCCATTACAAATAGACAAAAGTATATAGATTTATCCGACATAAGTCCATTACAAATAGACAAAAGTAAATAGATTTATCCGACATAAGTCCATTACAAATAGACAAAAGTATATAGATTCATCCGACATAAGTCCATTACAAATAGACAAAATATATAGATTTATCCGACATAAGTCCATTACAAATAGGCAAAAGTATATAGATTTATCCGACATAAGTCCATTACAAATATACAAAAGTATATAGATTCATCCGACATAAGTCCATTACAAATATACAAAAGTATATAGATTCATCCGACATAAGTCCATTACAAATAGGCAAAAGTATATAGATTTATCCAACATAAATCCAGTACAAATATACAAAAGTATATAGATTTATCCAACATAAATCCAGTACAAATAGACAAAAGTATATAGATTTATCCGACATAAGTCCATTACAAATATACAAAAGTATATAGATTCATCCGACATAAGTCCATTACAAATATACAAAAGTATATAGATTCATCCGACATAAGTCCATTACAAATATACAAAAGTATATAGATTTATCCGACATAAGTCCATTACAAATAGGCAAAAGTATATAGATTTATCCAACATAAATCCAGTACAAATAGACAAAAGTATATAGATGTATCCGACATAAGTCCATTACAAATAGACAAAAGTATATAGATTTATCCGACATAAGTCCATTACAAATAGACAAAAGTATATAGATTTATCCGACATAAGTCCATTACAAATAGACAAAAGTATATAGATTTATCCGACATATGTCCATTACAAATAGACAAAAGTATATAGATTTATCCGACATAAGTCCATTACAAATAGACAAAATATATAGATTTATCCGACATAAGTCCATTACAAATAGATAAAAGAATATAGATTCATCTGACATAAGTCCATTACAAATAGACAAAAGTATATAGATTCATCCGACATAAGTCCATTACAAATAGACAAAAGTATATAGATTTATCCAACATAAGTCCATTACAAATAGACAAAAGTATATAGATTCATCTGACATAAGTCCATTACAAATAGACAAAAGTATATAGATTTATCCGACATAAGTCCATTACAAATAGACAAAAGTATATAGATTCATCCGACATAAGTCCATTACAAATAGACAAAAGTATATAGATTTATCCGACATAAGTCCATTACAAATAGACAAAAGTATATAGATTTATCCGACATTAGTCCATTACAAATAGACAAAAGTATATAGATTTATCCGACATAAGTCCATTACAAATAGACAAAAGTATGTAGATTTATCCAACATAAGTCCATTACAAATAGACGAAAGTATATAGATTTATCTGACATAAGTCAATTACAAATAGACAAAAGTATATAGATTCATCCGACATAAGTCCATTACAAATAGACAAAAGTATATAGATTTATCCGACATAAGTCCATTACAAATAGACAAAAGTATATAGATTCATCTGACATAAGTCCATTACAAATAGACAAAAGTATATAGATTCATCTGACATAAGTACATTACAAATAGACAAAAGTATATAGATTCATCTGACATAAGTCCATTACAAATAGACAAAAGTATATAGATTTATCCGACATAAGTCCATTACAAATAGACAAAAGTATATAGATTTATCCGACATAAGTCCATTACAAATAGACAAAAGTATAGATTTATCCGACATAAGTCCATTACAAATAGACAAAAGTATATAGATTTATCAGACATAAGTCCATTACAAATAGACAAAAGTATATAGATTTATCCGACATAAGTCCATTACAAATAGACAAAAGTATATAGATTCATCCGACATAAGTCCATTACAAATAGACAAAAGTATATAGATTCATCTGACATAAGTCCATTACAAATAGACAAAAGTATATAGATTCATCCGACATAAGTCCATTAAAAATCGACAAAAGTATATAGATTCATCCGACATAAGTCCATTACAAATAGACAAAAGTATATAGATTTATCCGACATAAGTCCATTACAAATAGACAAAAGTATATAGATTTATCCGACATAAGTCCATTACAAATAGAAAAAAGTAAATAGATTTATCCGACATAAGTCCATTACAAATAGACAAAAGTATATAGATTTATCAGACATAAGTCCATTACAAATAGACAAAAGTATATAGATTTATCCGACATAAGTCCATTACAAATAGACAAAAGTATATAGATTTATCCGACATAAGTCCATTACAAATAGACAAAAGTATATAGATTTATCCGACATAAGTCCATTACAAATAGACAAAATATATAGATTTATCCGACATATGTCCATTACAAATAGGCAAAAGTATATAGATTTATCCGACATAAGTCCATTACAAATAGACAAAAGTATATAGATTAATCCGACATAAGTCCATTACAAATAGACAAAATATATAGATTTATCCGACATAAGTCCATTACAAATAGACAAAAGTATATAGATTTATCCGACATAAGTCCATTACAAATATACAAAAGTATATAGATTCATCCGACATAAGTCCATTACAAATATACAAAAGTATATAGATTCATCCGACATAAGTCCATTACAAATAGACAAAAGTATATAGATTTATCCGACATAAGTCCATTACAAATAGACAAAAGTATATAGATTTATCCGACATAAGTCCATTACAAATAGACAAAAGTATATAGATTTATCCGACATAAGTCCATTACAAATAGACAAAAGTATATAGATTTATCCGACATTAGTCCATTACAAATAGACAAAAGTATATAGATTTATCCGACATAAGTCCATTACAAATAGACAAAAGTATGTAGATTTATCCGACATAAGTCCATTACAAATAGACAAAAGTATATAGATTCATCTGACATAAGTCCATTACAAATAGACAAAAGTATATAGATTCATCCGACATAAGTCCATTACAAATAGACAAAAGTATATAGATTTATCCGACATAAGTCCATTACAAATAGACAAAAGTATATAGATTTATCCGACATTAGTCCATTACAAATAGACAAAAGTATATAGATTTATCCGACATAAGTCCATTACAAATAGACAAAAGTATATAGATTATCCGACATAAGTCCATTACAAATAGACAAAAGTATATAGATTTATCCGACATAAGTCCATTACAAATAGACAAAAGTATATAGATTTATCCGACATAAGTCCATTACAAATAGACAAAAGTATATAGATTTATCCGACATAAGTCCATTACAAATAGACAAAATATATAGATTTATCCGACATAAGTCCATTACAAATAGGCAAAAGTATATAGATTTATCCGACATAAGTCCATTACAAATAGACAAAAGTATATAGATTAATTCGACATAAGTCCATTACAAATAGACAAAATATATAGATTTATCCGACATAAGTCAATTACAAATAGACAAAAGTATATAGATTCATCCGACATAAGTCCATTACAAATAGACAAAAGTATATAGATTTATCCGACATAAGTCCATTACAAATAGACAAAAGTATATAGATTTATCCGACATAAGTCCATTACAAATAGACAAAAGTATATAGATTCATCCGACATAAGTCCATTACGAATAGACAAAAGTATATAGATTTATCCGACATAAGTCCATTACAAATAGACAAAAGTATATAGATTTATCCAACATAAGTCCATTACAAATAGATAAAAGTATATAGATTCATCTGACATAAGTCCATTACAAATAGACAAAAGTATATAGATTAATCCGACATAAGTCCATTACAAATAAACAAAAGTATATAGATTTATCCGACATAAGTCCATTACAAATAGATAAAAGTATATAGATTCATCTGACATAAGTCCATTACAAATAGACAAAAGTATATAGATTCATCCGACATAAGTCCATTACAAATAGACAAAAGTATATAGATTTATCCAACATAAGTCCATTACAAATAGACAAAAGTATATAGATTCATCTGACATAAGTCCATTACAAATAGACAAAAGTATATAGATTCATCTGACATAAGTCCATTACAAATAGACAAAAGTATATAGATTCATCCGACATAAGTCCATTACAAATAGACAAAAGTATATAGATTTATCCGACATAAGTCCATTACAAATAGACAAAAGTATATAGATTTATCCGACATTAGTCCATTACAAATAGACAAAAGTATATAGATTTATCCGACATAAGTCCATTACAAATAGACAAAAGTATGTAGATTTATCCGACATAAGTCCATTACAAATAGACAAAAGTATATAGATTCATCTGACATAAGTCCATTACAAATAGACAAAAGTATATAGATTCATCCGACATAAGTCCATTACAAATAGACAAAAGTATATAGATTTATCCGACATAAGTCCATTACAAATAGACAAAAGTATATAGATTTATCCGACATTAGTCCATTACAAATAGACAAAAGTATATAGATTCATCCGACATAAGTCCATTACAAATAGACAAAAGTATGTAGATTTATCCGACATAAGTCCATTACAAATAGACAAAAGTATATAGATTTATCCGACATAAGTCCATTACAAATAGACAAAAGTATATAGATTTATCCGACATAAGTCCATTACAAATAGACAAAAGTATATAGATTTATCCAACATAAGTCCATTACAAATAGACAAAAGTATATAGATTAATCCGACATAAGTCCATTACAAATAGACAAAAGTATATAGATTTATCCGACATAAGTCCATTACAAATAGACAAAAGTATATAGATTCATCCGACATAAGTCCATTAAAAATAGACAATAGTATATAGATTCATCTGACATAAGTCCATTACAAATAGACAAAAGTATATAGATTCATCCGACATAAGTCCATTAAAAATCGACAAAAGTATATAGATTCATCCGACATAAGTCCATTACAAATAGACAAAAGTATATAGATTTATCCGACATAAGTCCATTACAAATAGACAAAAGTATATAGATTTATCCGACATAAGTCCATTACAAATAGACAAAAGTAAATAGATTTATCCGACATAAGTCCATTACAAATAGACAAAAGTATATAGATTCATCCGACATAAGTCCATTACAAATAGACAAAATATATAGATTTATCCGACATAAGTCCATTACAAATAGGCAAAAGTATATAGATTTATCCGACATAAGTCCATTACAAATATACAAAAGTATATAGATTCATCCGACATAAGTCCATTACAAATATACAAAAGTATATAGATTCATCCGACATAAGTCCATTACAAATAGGCAAAAGTATATAGATTTATCCAACATAAATCCAGTACAAATATACAAAAGTATATAGATTTATCCAACATAAATCCAGTACAAATAGACAAAAGTATATAGATTTATCCGACATAAGTCCATTACAAATATACAAAAGTATATAGATTCATCCGACATAAGTCCATTACAAATATACAAAAGTATATAGATTCATCCGACATAAGTCCATTACAAATATACAAAAGTATATAGATTTATCCGACATAAGTCCATTACAAATAGGCAAAAGTATATAGATTTATCCAACATAAATCCAGTACAAATAGACAAAAGTATATAGATGTATCCGACATAAGTCCATTACAAATAGACAAAAGTATATAGATTTATCCGACATAAGTCCATTACAAATAGACAAAAGTATATAGATTTATCCGACATAAGTCCATTACAAATAGACAAAAGTATATAGATTCATCCGACATAAGTCCATTACAAATAGACAAAAGTATATAGATTTATCCGACATAAGTCCATTACAAATAGACAAAAGTATATAGATTTATCCGACATTAGTCCATTACAAATAGACAAAAGTATATAGATTTATCCGACATAAGTCCATTACAAATAGACAAAAGTATGTAGATTTATCCAACATAAGTCCATTACAAATAGACGAAAGTATATAGATTTATCTGACATAAGTCAATTACAAATAGACAAAAGTATATAGATTCATCCGACATAAGTCCATTACAAATAGACAAAAGT
The DNA here is from genome assembly GCF_053919585.1 of Euprymna scolopes. Taxonomy (NCBI): domain Eukaryota; kingdom Metazoa; phylum Mollusca; class Cephalopoda; order Sepiida; family Sepiolidae; genus Euprymna; species Euprymna scolopes. The sequence goes on from NC_136515.1 coordinate 37,621,758, forward strand.
ATATAGATTTATCCGACATAAGTCCATTACAAATAGACAAAAGTATATAGATTCATCTGACATAAGTCCATTACAAATAGACAAAAGTATATAGATTCATCTGACATAAGTACATTACAAATAGACAAAAGTATATAGATTCATCTGACATAAGTCCATTACAAATAGACAAAAGTATATAGATTTATCCGACATAAGTCCATTACAAATAGACAAAAGTATATAGATTTATCCGACATAAGTCCATTACAAATAGACAAAAGTATATAGATTTATCCGACATAAGTCCATTACAAATAGACAAAAGTATATAGATTTATCAGACATAAGTCCATTACAAATAGACAAAAGTATATAGATTTATCCGACATAAGTCCATTACAAATAGACAAAAGTATATAGATTCATCCGACATAAGTCCATTACAAATAGACAAAAGTATATAGATTCATCTGACATAAGTCCATTACAAATAGACAAAAGTATATAGATTCATCCGACATAAGTCCATTAAAAATCGACAAAAGTATATAGATTCATCCGACATAAGTCCATTACAAATAGACAAAAGTATATAGATTTATCCGACATAAGTCCATTACAAATAGACAAAAGTATATAGATTTATCCGACATAAGTCCATTACAAATAGAAAAAAGTAAATAGATTTATCCGACATAAGTCCATTACAAATAGACAAAAGTATATAGATTCATCCGACATAAGTCCATTACAAATAGACAAAATATATAGATTTATCCGACATAAGTCCATTACAAATAGGCAAAAGTATATAGATTTATCCGACATAAGTCCATTACAAATATACAAAAGTATATAGATTCATCCGACATAAGTCCATTACAAATATACAAAAGTATATAGATTCATCCGACATAAGTCCATTACAAATAGGCAAAAGTATATAGATTTATCCAACATAAATCCAGTACAAATATACAAAAGTATATAGATTTATCCAACATAAATCCAGTACAAATAGACAAAAGTATATAGATTTATCCGACATAAGTCCATTACAAATATACAAAAGTATATAGATTCATCCGACATAAGTCCATTACAAATATACAAAAGTATATAGATTCATCCGACATAAGTCCATTACAAATATACAAAAGTATATAGATTTATCCGACATAAGTCCATTACAAATAGGCAAAAGTATATAGATTTATCCAACATAAATCCAGTACAAATAGACAAAAGTATATAGATGTATCCGACATAAGTCCATTACAAATAGACAAAAGTATATAGATTTATCCGACATAAGTCCATTACAAATAGACAAAAGTATATAGATTTATCCGACATAAGTCCATTACAAATAGACAAAAGTATATAGATTTATCCGACATATGTCCATTACAAATAGACAAAAGTATATAGATTTATCCGACATAAGTCCATTACAAATAGACAAAAGTATATAGATTTATCCGACATTAGTCCATTACAAATAGACAAAAGTATATAGATTTATCCGACATAAGTCCATTACAAATAGACAAAAGTATGTAGATTTATCCAACATAAGTCCATTACAAATAGACGAAAGTATATAGATTTATCTGACATAAGTCAATTACAAATAGACAAAAGTATATAGATTCATCCGACATAAGTCCATTACAAATAGACAAAAGTATATAGATTTATCCGACATAAGTCCATTACAAATAGACAAAAGTATATAGATTCATCTGACATAAGTCCATTACAAATAGACAAAAGTATATAGATTCATCTGACATAAGTACATTACAAATAGACAAAAGTATATAGATTCATCTGACATAAGTCCATTACAAATAGACAAAAGTATATAGATTTATCCGACATAAGTCCATTACAAATAGACAAAAGTATATAGATTTATCCGACATAAGTCCATTACAAATAGACAAAAGTATATAGATTTATCCGACATAAGTCCATTACAAATAGACAAAAGTATATAGATTTATCAGACATAAGTCCATTACAAATAGACAAAAGTATATAGATTTATCCGACATAAGTCCATTACAAATAGACAAAAGTATATAGATTCATCCGACATAAGTCCATTACAAATAGACAAAAGTATATAGATTCATCTGACATAAGTCCATTACAAATAGACAAAAGTATATAGATTTATCCGACATAAGTCCATTACAAATATACAAAAGTATATAGATTCATCCGACATAAGTCCATTACAAATATACAAAAGTATATAGATTCATCCGACATAAGTCCATTACAAATAGGCAAAAGTATATAGATTTATCCAACATAAATCCAGTACAAATATACAAAAGTATATAGATTTATCCAACATAAATCCATTACAAATAGACAAAAGTATATAGATTTATCCGACATTAGTCCATTACAAATAGACAAAAGTATATAGATTTATCCGACATAAGTCCATTACAAATAGACAAAAGTATATAGATTTATCCAACGTAAGTCCATTACAAATAGACAAAAGTATATAGATTCATCTGACATAAGTCCATTACAAATAGACAAAAGTATATAGATTCATCTGACATAAGTCCATTACAAATAGACAAAAGTATATAGATTCATCCGACATAAGTCCATTACAAATAGACAAAAGTATATAGATTTATCCGACATAAGTCTATTACAAATAGACAAAAGTATATAGATTTATCCGACATTAGTCCATTACAAATAGACAAAAGTATATAGATTTATCCGACATAAGTCCATTACAAATAGACAAAAGTATGTAGATTTATCCGACATAAGTCCATTACAAATAGACAAAAGTATATAGATTCATCTGACATAAGTCCATTACAAATAGACAAAAGTATATAGATTCATCCGACATAAGTCCATTACAAATAGACAAAAGTATATAGATTTATCCGACATAAGTCCATTACAAATAGACAAAAGTATATAGATTTATCCGACATTAGTCCATTACAAATAGACAAAAGTATATAGATTTATCCGACATAAGTCCATTACAAATAGACAAAAGTATGTAGATTTATCCGACATAAGTCCATTACAAATAGACAAAAGTATATAGATTTATCCGACATAAGTCCATTACAAATAGACAAAAGTATATAGATTTATCCGACATAAGTCCATTACAAATAGACAAAAGTATATAGATTTATCCAACATAAGTCCATTACAAATAGACAAAAGTATATAGATTAATCCGACATAAGTCCATTACAAATAGACAAAAGTATATAGATTTATCCGACATAAGTCCATTACAAATAGACAAAAGTATATAGATTCATCCGACATAAGTCCATTACAAATAGACAAAAGTATATAGATTCATCTGACATAAGTCCATTACAAATAGACAAAAGTATATAGATTCATCCGACATAAGTCCATTACAAATAGACAAAAGTATATAGATTTATCCGACATAAGTCCATTACAAATAGATAAAAGTATATAGATTCATCTGACATAAGTCCATTACAAATAGACAAAAGTATATAGATTCATCCGACATAAGTCCATTACAAATAGACAAAAGTATATAGATTTATCCAACATAAGTCCATTACAAATAGACAAAAGTATATAGATTCATCTGACATAAGTCCATTACAAATAGACAAAAGTATATAGATTCATCTGACATAAGTCCATTACAAATAGACAAAAGTATATAGATTCATCCGACATAAGTCCATTACAAATAGACAAAAGTATATAGATTTATCCGACATAAGTCCATTACAAATAGACAAAAGTATATAGATTTATCCGACATTAGTCCATTACAAATAGACAAAAGTATATAGATTTATCCGACATAAGTCCATTACAAATAGACAAAAGTATGTAGATTTATCCAACATAAGTCCATTACAAATAGACGAAAGTATATAGATTTATCTGACATAAGTCCATTACAAATAGACAAAAGTATATAGATTCATCCGACATAAGTCCATTACAAATAGACAAAAGTATATAGATTTATCCGACATAAGTCCATTACAAATAGACAAAAGTATATAGATTCATCTGACATAAGTCCATTACAAATAGACAAAAGTATATAGATTCATCTGACATAAGTACATTACAAATAGACAAAAGTATATAGATTCATCTTACATAAGTCCATTACAAATAGACAAAAGTATATAGATTTATCCGACATAAGTCCATTACAAATAGACAAAAGTATATAGATTTATCCGACATAAGTCCATTACAAATAGACAAAAGTATATAGATTTATCCGATATAAGTCCATTACAAATAGACAAAAGTATATAGATTTATCCGACATAAGTCCATTACAAATAGACAAATTATATAGATTTATCCGACATAAGTCCATTACAAATAGACAAAAGTATATAGAAGCTACAAATAATTGTAAAAGGAAAATAGATGCAGCTAAGACATAACGAAACACTAGAAAATACATTGATTCGCAGAAATTAGGAACTCTTGATTTCTGGAAAATTTATAACTGTATAGTAAATAATGGCCAATTAACAATTCCTCCACTATCCAACGATCTTGAGGTTGTTTGCACAGTAATCAAAAGGTTAACCTGATTTCCTTACGGTTATCCTCCAACTCTATTTTGGACCCAGCAAACCACTTCCTTCCAGATTTTCCTTTACGGAGAGAAACAACACACAATAATCTTAAATTCTCAAATATATTATATCATAAAAACCTAGACACCTCGAAAGTATGTGGACCTGTGGTTACTTCAGTTATTTCCAAACTCTTCAACAAATGCCTTACCAAAGTTTCTTTTCCTGACTGCTGAAATATTGCTTCTATGGTACCAGTTTACAAAAATTCTGGCGAAAGAAATTACCCACTAAATTTTCGCCCCATTAGCCTTATACTTGTCTCTGCCAAAATTTGGAGTCCTTAATTAATGAAGCACCTTATAGATAATACACTTCTTTCTGACCGACAGTATGGATCTGGGCAAGCCAGTTCTAATGCAGATTTACTGTAATCTTTGAACCTATATACCATGCACTAGATGAGGTAGGGGTAAGTAAGGTTATAGCCATAGATACATCTAAAGCTTTGACAGGGTATGGCACTATGGTCTTCTCATAAAAATTAAATCATATAGTATCACTGGACGAATACTTAACATAATCAAATCCTTCTTAAACAACAGAAAAATCCAGGTTGTTCTTAATATCAAAATATGATGTAAATGCAGGCGTGACACAGGGGTTGATCTTTGGATATTTATTATACCTCTTATTCATAAATGATTTCCCTGAGCAAATTCTTTACGAGATGGGTATAATTGCTGATGATATCACACTCAATAACAGCCACGAGGGGAAAATAAATGAATAAATATTTAAGGAAATAGCAAGAAACTTTGGAGGGAGACTTCCCAGTGAGGACATAACTGAACATTAAATGCTGCCAAGACTAAGCTTGCGCGAGCCCTTTCTAGTCTCACACAAAAACACGTGTTCACATCTCAAGCTATATTACTTGTAATATACATATGTGCACACAAACATAAGTGCGCACGTCCACACATGTACATATATTCACGTTCGCGTATATACACTCACATTCACGTGTATACACACACACGCTAACGTACACACATGTACTCACATACGCACACACGTACGCACACATGGGCAACGTCACTTACCCTTTCAAATAAATTTACACATGCGCAAAAGACCACCAGAAACAACTATAAAAGCAAGAGCAATAAGCAGCTTCTTTCTTTTCAACTCGCCTTCCGAGCTGAGTGGTCGACGAACCCTTTCGCCCTTTTGGGGCACGCGCGCCCACGCGCCTAACGCCACCTGCTACTATATGTGGGGCAAGAACTAACAGACAGTACGTACACCTTATATGTTTTCTCTCTCCATGAACTGGATTGACATTCTCACTCTTTCTCTCTATATATATACAACTTATGCCTGAGAATACCTTTGCGTAGCTGACTGCTAACATGGCGCACAGCTTTACTGATGTCAACCCTCTATCTTTTTCTTTGTCTACACGCTGGACTGTCATTCCCATTTCCACTACATTACTCACTCCTTTTTCCATGCGCAGACATGAACACGTGTTACACCTAAAACATTCATTCTTCAACAGTAAATAGATGACACGTTTATTTTATCCAGCAATTGAGTTTTTGTTTCCTTCTTTCCTCTCGTTTCATTATTTTCTTTTGTAACGGGATTTATATATATTTATTCTAGTCCTCTACAAACGATGGTGATCCCGTTATTTTAAAATGAAATGGATGTGTTTGAACGAAACACTCATATACTCACTCACTCACTCTCTCTCTCTCTCCACAACAATACACTTCCTTCTCACCAGCTAACAACGAGAGACACACACCAAACTATAGACTCTCCCTCTCACCAGCTAACAGCGAGAGATGCACGCCAAACTATAGACTTTCCCTCTCACCAGCTAACAACGAGAGACGCACGCCAAACTATAGACTCTCCCTCTCACCAGTTAACAGTGAGAGACGCACACCAAACTAAATACGTGTTGTACTCTTTTCTTTCATTTGTTTCTTCACGAAATAAATTCCAGTTCGTTTAATTCAATTTAACACATTGTTCGTTCCTTCCTCAAAGCAATTCATTTTTCCTATTTTGCGCACCTCAACAAATTGGTGACACCCGAATGCAAGAGGAACACGCATTTCCTCCTATAACCACAAGGCCACAACAAGCTTCTTTACTTTAATAATTACAAGAAACCTCAACCACTGATAGCCATGACTAATAATACACTACCTGAAAGCTCTTCATTCAAACTCCTCGACTTAACATTCACAGGGAACATAAATTAGAACAAATATATCGAGGCATTGCCAAGACTGTGCGAAGTTGGGCTCTCTCTACTGTGCTAGAAAGTTATTTACACCTGAGAGCATCCTCAGTGTACCAGTGTACAAATTAGTTAACCTTGCCACATTTGGGCTATCATATCTGCCGCTAGTCTCTCACCCCTAGACATGTTTCAAAAAAGACCAACCTAATAAATCCTGTCCCATCGACAAAATGCTGCATCCTTTTGCCTATTTTGCAACTATTTTAACAGAATGTGTTCTGATGAGCTCCAAGACCTTGTGTCTCCTCGACATAAATAATCCCAACTAACCCGACAAGTAGCAAAATATAGCTCGTACACTATAGATATCCCTAGATGCTACTTCTCTGATTGTACTGACATGCAGAAGTTCAAATCTATGCTCAATTTTCTACATAGTATTCCCGCAAATTATGCCCCAAATAGTAGCCCCTTAAATCCAAATGGCATGGTGCCTTGTTTGCGGTAAAAAAGCAAAATATATATATATATATATATATATATATATATATATATATATATATATATATATATATATATATTATATATTGTTTTAAAAATATAATTATCCACTGACAAATGTTTCGTCGTCTACAACTCATCAGAGTGGCTGAATCTAGCGAGATTCGAAATCAGGAGCACACCAATACAGTGCAAATCTATCTATGATGATATATAAAAAAAAATTCCATAAATCTTTCACAAACGTTTAACTAAAATACGTTTAAAAAATAAAAAAAGAAAAGAAACTTTTAACTAAAAAGAACATCTGAAGAGAGCTAAAAAAAAAAAAAAAAAAAAAAAAAAGCTTGAAATACTTAATGGAAATATTTTAAAAGATTTTCAAATAATAAAAGTCTCGATAAATCCACAAATATTGGCAACTTCACACTTTTAAATAAATTTGTATATACATATATATATATATATGCATATATGTGTGTGTGTGTGTGTGTGTGTGTGTGTGTGTGTGTGTGTGTGTGTGTGTGTGTGTGTGTGTGTGTATATTATTTTATTACCGTTTTATCTGTTTAGTTACACACGTTTCCGCTACTCAATCGTATTAGCGATGCAGATGCACTATGCAGTAACTTTGTCAGACTTCTGTTCAAGTCTGACGAAGTTACTGGATCGCTAATACGATTCAGTAGCGGAAACATGTGTAACTAAACAGATAAAACGGTAATAAAATAAAAAAATATATATTTGCTCTGCAATAGTATTGAGCACCTTCTTCGAGTTTTTACTATTTACCAGTTCTGCTCTATATATATATATATATATATATATATATATATATATATATATATATATATATATATATATATATATGCAAAATATGCATATATTGCATATATATATATATATATATATATATATATATATATATATATATATATATATATAGAGAGAGAGAGAGAGAGATAGATAGATAGATAGATAGATATACAAAATAAGATAAAGAAAAAAAATGCATTAAGTTGCAAGGGAGACAACTCGTAAAAATCATGAATTATTTCCCTTATATCAGTGTGAATAAAAGTTTAGTATAGTAGGAAAATAAGCTTGTTTGGTTTTGATTTTGTTTCACGGCATTTTAAGTGTTTTCAGCTATTTAATGCCAAATTCAGTAATTTGAAGAAAAAAAAATTGTTTCAATTCTTTATATGTTTAAATTGAGTTTGTTAGGATTGTTTTCCGGGTTATTTAATGGGGAATTCAGTAATTGGGGGGGGGGGATTTTTATTTACATTCTCAAATATTTATTCATAGTGTTTGGTTTGATTGTTTTGTTTTGCAGTATATCAATTTTTTTTTCGCGCTATTTAATGCCGAATCCGGTAAATTTGGAAAAATTCTTCATATTTTTAAATATTTATTCATACATTTGTTTTTGTTTTTATTTTATTTTTATTTTTTTTTATAGTAAAATTGTTGTTTTCGTTTTTTACTTTGTAGAACATGATTAAGTTTGTTTTTTTTTTACAGAAAAAGGAGAAAATAATGACGTTAATGTTTTGTGCATTTTAGATCAGAGAGACAGTATCTTCGCCCAGTCTGATCTGGTAGCACCAGAAAAGATTTTAATAATAACACATTATTTTCAAACTTGAGAATGTGTACGGGGATTTGAACGGAATCTTTTATTTATTCCACAAGAATAGTTTGTCCACAAGAGAATAACATCTAAAATAAAGACTCTGTGTGTGTGTGTGTGTGTGTATGTGTGTGTGATAAAAAAAATAACTGTTACAAAAACGGCAATATTTTTATGCTTAAAACACCACCTCAAAATACATCTCTAGAAAGAAATATACGTGGAATAACCAATATACATTGTATGTGTGTGTAGAGGCCCCAAAAGCACACAATTACTCCACTTACGCACTAATATTCATACGGTGACAGAGGTCGCATACACACAAGGTTTTTTTCCCGAAACTACACACTAACAAACAGCTGCATATACACATTTCGATTATACATACACGCATATTAACAGAACAGAAGCGTATAGACACACTTCAGTGTCAATTCATAAATATATAAGTTTTGTTCGTTAACCATGTTTTTCTCATTCAAAACCTTTTTGCTAAATGATGACTTCACAATCATGTTTGTTTTGTTTTTTTCTCAGCTGCCACTTATAATTTTAAATTGCTGAAGAATATTACATTTTTTCACATCATTGGCGACATTTATTGTGGTGGTTTCTACCAGCATTTTGTGTAATTTTCGATTTTTGAGCGATTATCGATGACTGTCTCATGCTAACCATTTTTTGTTCTAAGTTAAGACTCGATACAACTTGTGGTTTGAAGATAATAAACGCTTTAAAATAAGTTAAAACACACAGAAAACTATCCAGATAAAAGGGTAAGTTATCTTACCTTTGGTAACATTTATTTGTTACTTACTGTTTTGTTTTGTTTTTTTGTTGTTTTTGTTTTCTTTTTTTCTTTACCACTTTTTCGTTTTGTTATCTAGAATGCAATCATTGAATTAAAGCAAACCAAAAAAAAACATTAACAAATAATTTTTTTTTTCTTACACGACCAGTGTACAAATTAGTTAACTTTGCAATTAATATCACATATGCATAAGCTAGGTACGGGCAAAAATGGGCGGATAAAGATAGAGAGACCTAGTTTTGAAAGTCGATTTATCATAATTTTTTTCTGGGCCTCCGACTACTTTTTGATTGTATTTGAAAGATTAGAGATTAAATTTAATTTCCTAAAGGAAAAAAATATTTGTGCACGTGAAAAAGAAAGTTATGAAAAAATTTTTCCCGGTGACAGCTAAATTTTAAAGTTAAATAAATTCATTGTAAAAATCCTTTGAAAGATAAATATTAGTTTTCTGGGTCTATTTCAAAGATAATTAGTAAAGTAAAGTCTTAAGATATTGAATTTAAAAAAAACACCTTGTTTGTACAAAAAAATAGCTTAATTAACCCTCATAAAGCAAGTAATTCTGCCGTTCACTAAAATGCAACAAATAAAGGTTTATAAACACGATTATACGGAAACCCAAAATTACAGCCAATTGAAACGCTGTTTTAAAATGAAGTCATGATAGTAAAAGGAGGTAGAGGTGTCAGATTTCTTTATCTTTCCCCCAGACGTGCATCCGTACATTCCTATTCTGAACGTTTGTATTAATTTTTATCATTTTTTCATTTAATTATTTTTTATGTTCCTGTTTTTAAATTAATATTTTTAATTATTGTTCGAGATTATATAAAAATTATGTTACGCCGAAAGTTTCACATTCTTGCAAGCAAGGAAATTATTAAAATCTTGCATATAAAAATTATGCGAAATCTGTAATTTAAAAAAATATTTTTGCTATTATAGTTTTTGTGTGTGTGAAAATATTAAATGAACAATGCTTACTTCAATGGTAATATACGTAGTTCGAGAAATTCATTTTTTTTTTCGAGTTATATCGAATTCATTAATACGGACTTTAGGGGCTTTTTCGTAATGATCTTATAAAAATTAAATATATTTTTTAACAATTGTTATAATTTACGATGTTTTATTTTCATAAAAAAGCAAAAATAAATTCTTTCATTTTTTTTATTACAGAAAACCATAACTTTAATAAAGGTATCTTTTGTTTAAACAAAATAATACATTTCCACTAAGATTTAAATAAAAAATAATTAGTTCATTATATTCTGTGATCATTATTTTATAAATACTGAAAATTTCATTAAAATTGGTTAATTTCCTGATTTTTTGATGAATTTTTAAGTAAAAGCAAATCGGCATTCATTTTGTTCGTACCAAACATATGCATAAACAGTACAATGAAAAGATGGATGCATATATCGTGTAAAGTTGAATTCACTCGAAGTAGAACGATTTGACTCCATCATTATATCCAATTTAGATAGCAGCCTTAAATCCTGTTCATTTAGAAGCCAAATAATTTTAATCGAATTTTGAGGGAGGAGGCAGCCGGTGGTGCTTTGGATAATTTGTCATTGGTTTGAGGGAGATAACACGATTTTAGATCCAATCATTTTTTTTTCTTTTTTTTTTTTTTTTTTTTTTTTTTGCTACGAGAATTTGGAATGCTAAAAGCAACGCAAAACATTTAACATTACAAAAACAAGAAAATGGAAAATGCAACGCTACTTGCAGAGGAATTGTCATTTTTATTAAACAAACTACTTTATTTAATGTAACAAAGTTTTATCGCATTAATAAAAAAAAAAAAAAAAAGGACAATACGACGATATTGTAACGACGTTTTCTATTTTATGCAAAACAAGATTGCTCACTGATACAATTCACTATTCTTGGGAATTTGCAGTTGCTTTTCTCCACCACAAGAACTCTATCAGATGCTAATGGAACATTTCCTCTGTTGTACCCAACAGTCTCCTCACATATCTTTTTGCATGGGAGCACAAACCTACATAAAATATCAATTTTAATTACTTTTAAACATAACTTGAATCTCTAATGATGAAACATTGAAAAGTTATCTCCCTCAGACTAATGACGGATTATTCTAAAACGTCGAAGGCTGCCCCTTCCACCAAAAATTTGATTTGGGGGAGTAAGCAGCCGACTTCTTAATAGTCGTCTAGTTCGCGTATTACACTAACTCCATATTTCCTACATCAGGCTTTTTATCACATCGACCTTTCATCACGGTCAAGGGGAAATAACCGATAAGTTATTTTCATGAATTACTTCCCTTACAATTTACTTACAATCGCTCTGTTTTGAAACGAAGGAATATTGTGACTTACGCTTTAAGTTTTATGGGTTTTTTGTTTGTTTGTTTGTTTGTTTGTTTGTTTGCTTGTTTGTTTTTTTTGGGGGGGGGGTTAGATGATGATTGATAATTTTGATTATTTGGATTATTCGAACTACTATTCTCATCTTGATTCTTATGTTCACAACGTTTTGACTGATGGAATTTCCAACCTTCTTCCTTTTCGAATTTTTTTATCTTTATGTTGAACTCGGGAACCTATACGGAATTTCAAATCGAACCCTTTATTTAATCCAGGAGGTAGCTTGTTCCCGTTCTGTTAGCTTCGGCCAGGACAAATATCGAATTTGATTATTTTGACAAACGTTTTTATTGCATGGTGTTTAATTTGATTGTTTTGTAGAAGGAAAGTTTTGTGTTTGGCTTTGAGTTTTGCCAAGGGAAAAGAAAAAACAAAAACATCAATTTTTGGTGTTTTTTAGATCAAGAAGCCGGTATCTTCAGGCATCCTCATCTGATAACACTGGTAAAATGGATGAAGATTGTGTGAACAAAAATCATTAGAGAGCATCAAACACCTACGAGGGGCGTGCAATAAGTAATGCCCCTGACCTACTTCCCATAGCAGTAGAGCAACGAAACTTGGCACAGTTATTAGTCTTTCTGTACATAGGAATGACCCAGAGTTATGCATTTCTCCCATCGTTTAATGCAGCTCTGGAGACCGTTTTTTGTAGAACATCCCAGGTTGGTCCTCCAACCACAGCATGACTTCAGAAATCAAGGCTGCATCATCTGGGAAACGCTTTCCTTTCAAAAACAACTTCATGGCTGGGAAGAGGTGAAAGTCAGAGGGTGCAAGGTCAGGAGAGTAGGGAGGATCAGGGAGGATTTCATAACCATACGCCCGTGCTTTTGATCTGGCAACATGCGAGTTGTGGACCGAAGTGTTGTCCTGCAGGAGGAGGGTACCTTTGCTGATTTTGCCCCGCCTCTTCATTTTGATAGCTTCTCTTAATTTCCTCAAAAGTTAAACATAATAGGCTCCTGTAATTGTGGTACCTTTTGTCAGGAAATCTGTCATCACTACTCCGTCCTGGTCCCAGAAGACTGTGAGCATGACCTTGCCAGCGGAGGGCTGCACCCTTGCCTTCCTTGGAGGTGGTGAGTCCAAGTGCTTCCGCTGCATTGACTGGGCTTTGGACTCTGGATCATAGTGATGGACCCAGGTTTCATCCTGTGTAATCAGTCTTTTGAAAAACTTTGACTCATCTTCTTGGCACATCTCCAAATTCATCCTCGAGCACTCTATGCGTTCTCGCTTCTGGAATGGTGTGAGCAACCTGGGAATCCATCTGGCAGATACCTTATGCCTATGCAAATGGTCATGAATGATAGTTTCCACAGACCCTATACTAATCTTGACATCTTGGGATATTTGGCGAATAGTAATGCGCCGATCTTCCAAAATGGCAGCCTCATCTTGACGGACAGATGCCTCATCAATGGCAGAAGTGGGGCGACCAGGTCTGGGAGCTGTTTCCACAGACTTCCGGCCATGTTTGAATTCACGATGCCAACGTTTTACAAGGTCATATGATGGGGAATTATCACCATAAATTTCTTTCATTTCATCAAAAGTCTCCTGTGGTGTGCATCCTTTCAAATACAAAAACCGGATCACTGCTCGACATTCAACAGGCTCCATTTCACACCTGACTCAGTTTAAACACCTGTAAAACAGAAACCACAATTAGTTCAGAGCTGTAATTTGCCACATAACTCGTAGAGATATAAATCATTGCACATGCAAAATTTCAGCTAGATAAGTGGGTCAGGGGCATTACTTATTGCACGCCCCTCGTAAATTGCATATATGGATTTAAAACCAACAATTCAACATCTTATCTAAATAAATAATTGCAAAAGTTGAATCATTTCTCGTACTAATAGTGATCGTCAAAAGTTAATTCAAGATTACATGGTAGAAGCACTCTATCTGTTTTATATATTAATGATTTTAATTGTAAAGTTTATTTGCATATCAATTAGCTTTACTTTGTTATTCTTTTTTATTCAATAATTGATTTGATTGTAATATTACACAGGGTTCTGTCTTAACAGACTGTTTTATTTCATGGGCAAATGTTTAGTGAGTCAATAAGACTCAGCAATGACAATGATCTTCCGTTTTTTTTTTTTATGTCAGAACAGTTTTTATGTTCATTTTTTAGAAGATTTAGTTTATTTATTATTTCTTTCTTTTCTTTACAGTTATATTTAAAAGATAAATAATTTTTTAATCGAAATCATCAAAATATTAATTTTTATCCAAGTTTAATATCTGGGCCAGGTATACTGAAAATATCACAGAACAGGAATTAAACATACGTAACACAAACATGCACCTGGTCGGAAGAAACTAAACATGGTTGCATAAAGAAATAAAAACAAGGTCGATTGTCTGAAATAAATAACTGTTGACTGATTGAAAATCACCTGCAAAGGTTATACTATGCAAAAACTACAAACAGAAATACCAGTCATTAGAAGCCGTCGAGTGGTGGCTAGATTAAAAGCAAAAGTGAAATCCCAGAATGGGTGTTTACGGGTGGATGTCACAATTTTTTATGCAAATCGCCTCAGACAAAGCATGAAGCCACTTGATGTAAAAAGCTACAAAAAATACTACTTCAAGGTCAAAAATTAGTCAATGATAAATGTAGGATAGACAGATTCCAACCTCATCATCATTATATTTGATATATATATTTGAATTGATTATATATATTATCATTATATTTGATATATATATTTAAATTGACTATATATATCATCATTATATTTGATATATATATTTAAATTGACTATATATATTATCATTATCCTATCGAACAGGTTGGCCGGACCAAATTGACTCTTTTCCTGCACAGGTATTCAAGTTGTTAGCCAGTGTCTTCTGCCAATAATTTTGCATACGTCTTGACAGGTTTTCTTACTTTAGCGGTTCCGTGTTTAGGATCCCACAGTACCACATCACTGCCGACCTCATCTTTTCTTTTGTATCAATGTCTGGCAAATCGGGCTCTTCTTTCTCTTATTACTGAAGAGATCCTGGGCAACCGACCATACAGATGGCTAACGGTTGGGTTTGTTTTCCAGTTTAAGTTTAACACAGCCTGGAGCATTCTATCGTAAGTTCCATTTAACTTACTTTGAAGAGATTCCAACTTAGATAACAGCAATTCTTCCCAAAAACATTGCTCATTGAATTGTGAAGGCTAAAGGCCAAAATAAGGAAAGCGGGAGTTATAAAGCTCATGAAAGTAAACCCAAGGTCAACTTTTTATTCTCCTTAAATGAACAAACCTAATGTTACGCAAGAAAATTTATGCATGAAAACTCTAAAGCTAAAAGTTAGAGGTAATATATTTTTGCTCGTTGAAGAAATAAGTTATATAACATGATAAATTCGGAATTAATAAAATATATGATGTCATCCATTCAAATAACGAGCATAGACGAGTTATCTATGTAAAAAGTGACTCTTTCTCATATATATAGTAAAGTATGAAAATGTATTTATAGCAATTAAGCCACACATGGATAAAACATTTAAAATTAAACTGAAATAGTTAAATGACAATTGATTTCAAGAAAACCACTTCGTCACTTGCCATGTGTTCTTCATTAACCGGCACTCATTCACCGCCATCACCAATAAAGATAGATTATTGCCCTTTTATACATCAGTGTTTGTCAGCATTCTTCTAAGCACCAGATCCCATCAGATCATCAAAGTTAAGCAACATTGAGCCTAGTCATTACTAAAATGGGTGAACAATTTGGGAATTCCAGGCGTTGTATGTAGGAGGGCGCCAACACCTCCCTGCAAGAGTTGCAAAAACCTAATGTTGTCATCTCCCATAATGGGGATATATATGTGACTGGGGACCGCTTGTGAATTTCATACTCCCATGAAACTTCCTCCTTCGGAGGAAGCCAGTTAAACCTGAATAAGGTTAGTGTTCACACACACACACAAACACACACACACACTTCTTACAAGCACAGCTGAAAAAGATTTATCTATATAAATAAATGCAAAAGTATTGTCATATTATTTGCATTATTCGAACAACTGTTCTCATTGTGATTTTTATTCACATAACATGTAACCTCCGGCCTTCTTCAGGTGTGTCTTGTCGAACTTGGAAATCTGTCGAACTTGGAAATTTCGAATGGGACAATTTCCTTAATCCACAGAGATAACATGCTGTCGTTCCATCAGCCATGACCGAGTAGAAGTGATTCACAATTGTATTTTTCATGTCGTCTGCACTGAAGATTTAAAGCATTCAACCTCCAGAAGCGTGTCACTTACAACTGAATTTTACCAAGTACTTTATCCGTTATGCAAACAAGAACATGCTATCTCCACGAATGAAATAAAGGGTTCTGTTCAAACTTTTGTGCAAATTTTCAAGTTCGACAGAAAAATTCCCATGTTCAAAAAGATACACACAAAGAAGGGCAGGAGATGCATAAAATTCAAGATGAGAATAATCCAAATTATTAATCTTCATCTTAAAAAGATAAAAAATTTCATATTTACAAATAATGAAATGTTTATTATTTCGAGTATTTTAGGTAGAAATTTTTGTTAAATGAAAACAAGTTGATGAAGCAGGAAATGATTGTGAACAAATCTTTACAATCAAAAAGTTAACCAATTTTAAGTAAAAGAAGGAAATAATGAAGAAATAAATATTGGTTGCATGGATAACTTAGACAAGCAGAGAACTACATACAACAAAATTCATAGAGACTGATTACAATTATTGAAAATAGCATAAAGAATATCGAGAACAGTGTAACGCAAAACAAAACGAAAAGAAAATGTGAAAAAAAAAACAACCAAGCGAATTGTTTTTAAAAACTTACAAGAAATTGTGCACAAAAAAACATGGAAACGGTTATGAAAATGACATTGAATGGAGAAAATGAATCTCAACTGACAACTGCACAAAACAATGCAATCAGAACAAACTGCATAAAAGCCAAGATAGACAAGATTCAAGAAAACATCAAATGTAGACCCTGTGGATAAAGAAACGATACAGTAAATCATATCCTATATTTACTATAAAAATATCTGATTAGGTTGGATATTTTGCCCACTTGCAACTATGCAAGCGACTATACTTTGAACCTACAGACAGATAGTACAACCACAAACGGGAGCCAAGGTTGGAAAATGAAAGGCATAACTTATTCTGGAATATTAATGAACAAGTTTATTTAAGCTAGAAAACCAGACATGATAATAATCTACAAGAACGACAAAAATAAACTTTGATTTCACAGTTCCGGTTGATCACAGGGTGAAATTAAGAAATGCAGAAAAAATTCTTTTTTTTTTTTTTTTTTTTTTTTTTTTACATGGGGGTCATCAAGGCCCAGAAGCCACTCGGGGATAAGGGTTATTGCATGTACAGTAATCAATGGGGATAGTATCGTAGTAATCGTTAGTAATGGAGATTTGATAAAATGTCTTACTTAAGGGGGCGGTTCATCAGGAATTGGTTTATGTTGGACTTGAAGACCTCCAAGTTGTAGTCAGGTGGGAAACAGGCAAACGGAATAGAGTTCCACAGGCGTGCATTTCTAAGAAAGAAGCTTTGTTCATGGACTCTACGTTTTGATTTAGGCACAGATAAAGAATGGGGAAAATTACTGACAGTGGTTTCAGCTAGACGGGTGTTTTTCGTGAAAGATTGGCAAGGGGGGGGGGCGAGCACTTGCCATGAAAATAACGATAAAACAAAGACAGGCTCGCAACATCTCTCCTATGGGAGAGAGGTTGCAGGGAAGAGAAAAGGGCATCCCTCACTCAGCCACGAAGTCTATTTTGTACTCTGTCAAGGCAGGATAGGCTGTTTTTAGGAGCCCCAGTCCAGATGTGGCAGCAGTACTCCATCCTTGGACATACAAATAGAGAATTGCATCAGTAGTGAGATATCTTCTGGAACGGTAGAAGGATCCCAGCATTTTCCTAGCGACCTGGGCAACAGACTTGATGTACGTGTTCCATTTCAGATAGGAGTAAAGGTCAAACCCAGAAGCTTGTCAAAACATGGAGCCTCCGCTAAACGAGAGCCATTCATTTCAATTGATGCCAGATGCATTGATGATGTAAAGATATGAGCTTGGTTTTAGATGCATTAAAAGTAACAAGCCACCTCTTCCCCCACTGTACCATGCACTCAAGATCAGAGGAGAGAGAATCAGAGAGAACTTTGTCATTTACGGCCTTAGATGTGTTGCCATAGATGGTCGTGTCATCAGCATAGATGTCAACGAATGATTTAAGTATGTGTTTTGAGAGATCATTAATGTAGATCAGGAAGAGAGTTGGGCCCAAGATGGACCCCTGGGGAACTCCAGCATTAATACTATGAGCCTCTGATTTCTGCCTATCACCCACTACACTTATAAGCCTATCAGAGAGAAATGATTTAATAATTGAGAAAACATTTCCAGTTATACCGTAGCTAGAAATCTTCTGAAGTAGACCATTAGCACATCTGCTGTAGATCTTGCAGAATGGAAACCATATTGCATGTCACTAAGAAGGTTATTTCTGTTGAGGTGGTTGACTACTTCTCTATTTAATATGGATTCCAGCAGCTTACTCATGACACACAGAAGACTTATTGGTCTGTACTGAGAGGGAGATGACTTATCACCAGAATTCTTAAATACAGGGCATACTGATGAGGTTTTCCAGGGTGTTGGAAAGCACTTCTCCTTAAGGCAACCCTTAAACAGTTTTGTAAGTATGGGGGCAAGTTCTGGTTGAAGCTTTTTCAACACTATAATTGGAATGTCATCAGGGCCAGTTGCTTTACTGGAATAAAGGTTCTTGATTAGCTTGGCGACATCATGCACAGATATTTGTATGTTGCATAGTGTGTTGTCTACATTCTGAGGAGAACCATGGCTGGCTGTTAGGTTTTTGTTGGAATTTTTTAGATGGTATGAATCGGTCTATGCTTACAATTAACCCGACGGTCAGGTCTGACACTATAGCGGACATTGAAGTCACCGCAAATGTGAATGTTAGCCGAAGGATGAGCAGACAAGATGTGGTCAATTTTCTCAGATATACTCTTAAAGATAATAACCCTGCTGTTGTGGGGGCGATAGAGGACAAATATAAATGCAGTGGAGTAAGCAAGTGCAACCCAGAAGCACATATAAGGTAAATTAGGGTCTTCTCTGGAGATATCCCTGCCACACGGAAAGCCATCTTTAATGTAGGCACATATTCCATGCCCATGGTGATCTTGAGGGTCAGATTTACTGTTAAGTTAGAGTATCCGTTAATTATGAACTCACTAGTGGTCGGCCCTATGCCAATTTCGCTTAGAAAGAATATGTCCGGTTTCGTCTCCTG
>NC_136515.1:37646345-37678845 GCF_053919585.1 Euprymna scolopes
AATTGCAACTCCGACATTGCGCCCTTGTTTGTCGGATGCTGGCGTCTAAACCAGGCCAAAATAACCGCTGTCTGGCTTTAGCCAACATACCATTCGCCCCTTGATGGGCGGAGTGTAATGCCTCTAACACCTCGGCTCTAAGCCGTTTCGGTATCAAAATTTTGTCCCCTTTTATGGGTACCCCTTCGAGACAATATAGTTGGTCTGCCATCGGCCAGAATTGCCGGATTTCTGGTGGTAGTTCGTGGCGTGACCTTGGGAACCCGTCTTGAATGTATGACGCCAACGTTCGGCACTCCTCATCGGTGGCTGCAGCTGCGACTATCCTATCCCAGGTGATCGCTCGGAACTTGGGGTCATGTGCGTATGCAGCTATGATGGATGCTTGTATACTCCCCTCGATTTGCTGGGAAGTGTCAGTGCCCTTTAGTCTGCTGTGTCTTGACGGCGCCGGGTATCGGGATGTGCAGTCCGGTGCTGCGTTGAGTTTCCCGGGAACATGCTTAATCTGGAACCTGTACATCAACGACCGCTCCTTGAATGAGAACAGGCGGAGATTTTTTATATTCTCCAGGATCTGATCCGAGAAAATTTTCACTAGGGGCTGGTGGTCCACGGTGACCAATAGGTCTGGGGATCCCAGGATGAACATCCTACAAGACTCCCAGCCATAAATCAGCGCTAGAGCCTCCCCCTCTATAGGGGAATAACGAGATTCTGCATCTTTCGTGAAGCGAGACCCGGCCAAAATCATCTTCCAGTGGTCCTTACCACAGTTGGGACCTAATTCCGTTGGGCATTGACAATGCTTCTGGAACAGAAAATACCCAATGCCAACCTTACTGAAGTCGGTTGAAAGGCAGGTCGCTCTGTTCATATCGAAGGTTTTCACCCCTTCTTCGATTTTCTGAACGATATTCCTCTTCGACTCTTCGAAAAGTCTATTCAATGTGTCGTCCCAGTAAAATTTACGGTTCTTTGTCCGCAGCAACTCTCGAAAAGGGGCCATTATATCGGCCTGTGCAAATGTATACGACACCTGGTTAACTAAACCAAACCAGGACCTGATACCAGTAATGCTCGTTGGGGTCGGGAAATTGAGAATAGCCTCCGTCATTTTTTTAGTTGGCTTCACGCCGTCCGAGATTATCACAAAGCCGGCAAATTCAACTTCATCGTCAGCAAATTGAAATTTGTCAGGGTTAAAGACTATCCCACTTTTACCACAGTGGGTAATATAGTCCACAGTATGCCAGAAAGCCAATTCTAAGGACCTGTCCCATAGGAGTGTGTCGTCTATGCACCGGGTCTTTCGAGGCATGTCAACTGTGATGTCATCGAACCGGCGCGTGTACCCGTCCCCGGATGCGTGAAAACCCTGGGGAGCCCTGAGATACCGATAACGGCCCCATTCCGTTATGAACGTGGTTGCGTCCCGGGCTTTTGGGGAGAGTGGCAGACTATGGTACCCATTCCATGCGTCCAAGACAGTCTTTTTGGTTTGGGCAGGCACCACGGACACCTGATTAAAAGGGGACGGTGTGTGATGAGTCTCTCTCATCGTTGCTGCATTCAATTTTTGTAGGTCTACCGTCCTTCTTGATGACCCGTCTTTCTTTGGAGCGACTACCATCCTCGAACACCAGATCGTAGGTGTGCCTGCTGGTACCGGTTCGATAATACCCAACGCAACATCTCGATCCAAATCATCCTTTACCCTTTTCTTCGAGTGATGAGGGACTGGAATGGGTGTGTGTATGGCCGATGGTTTCGCCCCCGGGGTAAAAGTTATATCCAGCGGCCTCCCTACCATGACTTGTAACGGTTGATGGGGGCAGGTGTTGAATGCGCTGGACTTAAAGTGTTCACGTAACCACTTCTCTAACCGTTCCCTATTATCTTCAGTGGGGGTAAACGGGATCCTCGCTGGCTTATCCGGGACGGATTCTCTTTTCGGACATCCACACGGTGCTGTCCCACTTTCTGAAGCCGATAAATCGGCCTTTGATACTCGATGCGGGAAGTCGTGATTGATTACTCCTAGGTCTTTGAGGGCCGATTCTGACAAGTAGAATCCTGACGTGTTTTCTGAAACGTAGACTACTTGTCGCGTTTCCTTCTGACCGAGCTTAATCTGAGTCAGGACCACCCCCTTGATATCTAGGGGTTCGTCTGTGATTCCTTGTATCCTGTGGGTGGTAGGTATCAAGATCCTGCTGGTGCACCCTAATATTTTCAATATTTCTGGGCCACTCGAACACGTCTGGGCACCGGTATCTGCAATGGCCTGGATGCGGTGTTTTCGACGGCTTACTCCCTTATCCAAAGCGCACCCGAATTTAGCCTGGGACTCTGGTATCAGGGACACATCGACCATTAATGAGGGTGGTGGCTCAGGGGAACTTCTCCTGAACCCACCACTGCTCCATGCAAGGTGTGGCACTGCTGCTATTCTACCTTTTTGATTGTAACATGCCGGTGCCCCCTCCATTCTGCTGCCGAAAATATTCGATTGACGTGTGGTATCGTTTATTGACTCCGCCGTCGACCTCTCCTGTTTCCGGCACACTCTTTGTAAGTGGCCTGTGATGCCACAATTAAAACATTTCAGCCCCCTCGCCGGGCAGTTCTTCCGCCCTTTTAACCCACTGGGGTGTGAGGTCCTCCCACACCCTTCACAAGGACTATTCTGAGGGGTTTTGAGCGGCTGCTCCTTCCGAGATGGTTTTTTTTCGGTTGTTAGTAGGCCAAAAGTCGAGTGTCCCTCTGAGCCTCGCCCTCGTTGCAACTGAGGAGCAGACGTCTCTGTAGTTTCTAAACTAACCAGCCTGTGAAGCTTCTGCTCCACAGTGGTTAGAATATTTGCTTCGGCCAGCAATTTACACTGGTACTCCGCATTTGCCAGACCGGCTACGAGTTGGCCAGCTACCATGTCCTCCGAATAGTTTACAGCTTGCCGGCAGTTCTCGTTGGGGCACAGAACCGTGAAATTGCAAAACCGTGCCTGGGACCGAAGCTTTGCCAAGAACTGTGCGGGTCCCTCCCCTGTCTGTTGTCTGATGTTATGAAATTTATGTCTATGCACCTCCGGATGTAGACCTTTCACCGCAATGAACTGTATATGCCTTAAGAGTTGTTCCTCTGTGACAGAATTGAGGGTTTCAGGCCCAACTAAGTCAAATAAAAGTTTATTTACCTCATTTGAGCAGGCTGTCCTTAGTTCATTGCGGATTTCCACGGGGTCGGTAAGGCCGCACATTTGTTTGTATCGGGCCCACGAGTCGATGAAAAGCGCCCAGTCCGCATCGGTGAATCCATGTTCGATACGTGGCCGGTCTGGTTTCTTGGTGTTAGACCGACTCGAGGCACCCCCTCCGCGAAGCTCATTGTTTTCTCTTTGCAGATTTATTAGTTGTTGAATCAACTGCATGTATTGGCCGTCCTCGTGTTGTCCTGACGCCATTATACTCCAAAAATCGTGCAAAAGAAATTATGTTGAAAAATAAATCCTGTTCGTAGCGCCATGTAAAGTTTCCGAGTCGACTATCGTCGTAGTCGTAGTTTTTCTACCGGTGCGTGCGTGCGTGCTCTATTTATACTACTCATCAGACGACGGTGTCACTCTTTTGTGTGTCCCGTCTTAATAGTCGTTCCTATTCTCTACATAGTTTTTTGTCATTTATTCTCTATATTGCTCTGTAATTACATTGAGCTTCTTAAATAAGGATTGGTATATATTTTAAGAAAATATATTTCTACAGAAATATATATATATATATATATATATATATATATATATATATATATATATATATATATATATATCATTGATAAGGTTCGAATATCAAAAATAGTGACTTGGTTTCATAAAGCTATCAATTAATTCTCGGATATACAATCTACACCAAATTATACTTTTCGTCTAGTTGAGAATTAAATGTAATTTTTAAAAGTCAACCATATTTTAAAACAAATGAGATGGTAGCATTCTTTCTGGAAATTGTCGCTGTAAGATGTTACCAAGCATAAAATGAAGACGAAATAAATTCAATTTGAATGAAATTTAGACTCTTATACAATTTTTGGAAAGAGACTGTTGCTTATATGTGTTAGACCCATGAACAAACAAATAATAACGTCTAGAACACTTCTAAAAATAGCACGTTCGTTAGAATTGTGAAACTATAGTCTGAATTATTTCCCTTGTTGTAGTCTAAAAATGAAACCATATATAGCGGCATTTCAAATAAAGATAGTTGAGTTATGGCACTTGAATGGCGTTATGTGTGTCTGTATTTAACTCCAACAATTTTTTGACAACAGCAACAGAGATGAAGCTGTAAAAATAAAAAGCAATGAAAAATACAAATTCAAAAAGTAGAAAATGTGCACCAGAAATCAATGATATGAACAAATTTTAGAAAGCTTTTCTGGATCTTGTTTGGAAAATTAAATACAGGAAAATATATTAAATGGAATGTTGTATATCCTATAAAAAGCAGTCCAATCTCTCTTCATTATAACAGGGCTATAGCAATGGATAATGTCAAGACTAATCAAAACAAATTGATCTGACACTAAACAAGGGTTGGCAGAAACTTAAAATGTCTGTATTGAGATCTGGTAGCCTCTGTATATTTTTGTCGAGATGTTTGTGGACAATCTATGACAAGCAAGAAGGTTCAGTTATCTATTGCAATGCCGAGTGAAAATAACAACGTTGCATTCACACATATGAAACCATCACTCAATGCTATCAGATGATGACCTTCCTTGATGACAGGTCCATGTTGATCCCATGATCAAGAGTAACCTGAGATCCTTTGTGAATGTGAAGTGCTCCCAATCTATAGGAAGGACCTTAATCAAAAGCAAACAATATCAATATGTTCATGTTCGACGCTAAATTCATGACCAACTCACTAAACAGTAACAGCAGTATCAGTAGCAATGAATGTTGTTTTTAAGCATTGACTCTTGATTTGATAACAGCTCAGATCAGCAGTTTCTTTCAATCCACCAAAAACATGAGAAAAGTCATTTCCAAATTTTCTGCATAATATAAAAACCTAAACACAAAATTTTTGTTCATTTCTGCGGTTTTCCTGCGGACTAAACACATGTACGTATGTCACCAATCCAGCCTAGGGTTTTGTGGTTAAAAACTCTTGACAGACGAAACGAGAATTTAACGAAACAGTGGCAATTAACATGAACTCCCTCATTGACAAAACCCGAGAGTAAGCAGTATACACATGAAGAGAGACACTCACACACCATGCTATGCATATATATATATATATATATATATGCATAAAGTTATGAACAGTACATAGGGCCCGAGCAAAGCTGCGCTGAACTGTTAGTTTATATCATACTAGCAGTTCAGCCCAGCTTTGCTCAGGCTATATGTACTGTTCATAACTTGCCCTATGTATGAATACACTTTATGTAAAATTTCAAATGTTTAGACCAAAAATTGTCTGAGTAATTTCGTAAAGACCGCAGAGGTCAATTTTTTAAAATTTGACCCCAACTTTAACCCCTTAACATTTATTATTTTGGTTTCAAATCAAAATCCAAAGTTTTACCCATGTCCAAGTTACTTACATCTAAAATTTCAAGTGTTTAGACCCAAAATTGGCGAAGAGAATTTGGTAGAATCTGCAACGGTCAACTCTTTCAACTTTGACCTTTTGGCAGCCCAATTTTTGCCCTAAAACTGATTAAAATGCTTGCCACATGTCAGAATACCCGTTATGTATAAATTTCAAATGTTTAGACCCAAAATTGGCTGAGTAGTTTGCTAGACACCGCAATTTTGAACTTTGACCCTTTGGCAGCTCAAATTTTCGACTCAAACTGATTAAAAAATCTTGCCCCATCTCTGAACATTCTTTATGTAAAATTTCAAATGTTTAGATCAGAAATTGGCTGAGTAATTTGCTAGAAACCACAGAGGTCAATTTGTTTTTAATTTTACCCCAATTTTGACCCCTTAATATTTAGTTTTTCGGGCTCAAATCAAGTTAACATGTTTGACCCATGTCCAAGTAACCTATATTTAAAATTTCAAGTGTTTAGACCCAAAATTGGCGGAGAAATTTGGTAAAGTTTTCAAGGGTCAAATCGTTGAACTTTGACCTCTTGATGACCAAATTTCTGGCCGAAAACCGATTAAAAAGATTTTCCCAAATCTCAATAATCGCGAGTCTCTAGACTTAAAATTGACAGAGTTATTTGGTAGGGAAATGTACACAGACACACGCGCACACACACACACACACACACACACACACACACACGGACAGACATTTTTACTTTTATAGATATATATAGATAGATATGCAAAATTCTCGAGAGAAGAGAGTAGTAGTCCTCTCAAGTCTTTATATTACCCTCCATGTATCAAATATCTATGTGTTCCCCGCATCTCTAAATAAACCATTGGAAGAAGACCCCCTTAAAACTTCAAAGACGTACATATGATTTTAATTTCATTAATATATATATTGAGGTATTCTTGAATTCATTGTTGCTCATAATTCAGAACCCCCTTCACACTGTTTCTCAAAAGTGTTTGATATATTGCAGTCGTACAAACAGTACATCGCACTTTCTGTCTGAGCAGTGTTCATTCGGAGCGATTGTACTGACCATTGTACTCAAAGGAATATTCTGCCCAGCACTACGAGATACGAAACCCTGAACAGAATTATTCCTGATTGCTTCCATATTACATCAGTCACCTGCTTTCCATGCCCTCACGTTACCCTGATCTCTGGTTGGAGGGTGGGGGCAGGGGAGGGGGTGGCTCAAGTGGGTTCTCAACCTTGCCTAAGAGTCTCTCAAAAACTAATGGAGGTAAGAAAGCGACTTACTTTTTCCTTTGAAATTAGTGCTGTCCAGTCACCCTATACAGCGCCTAGTATTCTCAAATGGTTACTTATCTGGTTCTAGCCAGGCTTACTGTTGCTTAACTTCGATGATGGGCACCAATGTGTCAGCGTGATTATGCTGTATAATCTCTACTATCATATAAAAGGAACTTTGTATACGTGTGAGTTCTTTCCCTATGGACTCCAAAAACAGCTGGATCAATTTCTATGAAATTTCACACAAATGTACTTTATGTATTTGGCAGTGTTCTTAGATAAATTTTGTATTGGAATGTCTTCACTAAATATCGATAATCGAAATAATCCAATGAAAGAAGGAACAGGCGATTTTGACCAAAGTTAACACCTTATACAGCCTAACATAACAAGTTCATTTGAGAATTTTTATCATAACACAAGCCGAAAGGTCCAGCATATGAAATAAAAGTAGGTTCTTTGATATGACAGGAGCACATTCGAAATGAATGTTTTTGTTTAAACATAATTAAACCATGATATTTCTTTTCATTTTACACTTAAATTTAAGTCATTATCACAGCACAAGTAGAAAGGCTATGCATATAAATCAATAGCAGATTCTTGGATATGACAGGGGTGTGTCCAAAATAAATGTTTCTATTTAGAGCACAATTACCCCACGATACATGACTTTCACATTTTAAACTTAAATTCAAGCCATTGTCATAAATGGAAAGAAAAAAATCAAACAAAATAATTGTATATAACACTTTATAGGTTCTCTACAGTGTTATATCAACTACAATGTATTGTGAACTAAGTCATTATATGGGGAGGCGTATGAAGCTGCCTCCTGGTGCACTGTGATGGATCCCCAACTAGAGTAGGTAATCAATCGATTTGATTGAAAAATTAGCAATTTCATCGATTTCGATGACAATAAAAGTATGGGAGTCTGAAACATTTGTTGATCATCATTCAATCCCGGGCAATGTCGGATTTCCCAGCTAGTGCTTGTACTAATAAAGAAATTTATACTATATGTGTGTGTGTGTACAACATAAAGATTTCCAAATAAGATTGGAGGTTACATCGGCCAAAACATTGTAAAAATAACAATGAGAATAGCAATTCGACTAATCCAAATACCTCCCCCCCCAAAAAAAATGTTGCCCACATGTACGTGTATTGAATTATTACAAGCGAACAATTCTGGACATATTCGCGATTGTCCATATTTACTTGACACATTACAACGGACACTTTAAACACGAGGTCGGTGTTTCATGTGAGGAAAGTTCCCTACTCATTAAGAATCGTCTGTGATTTTTTTCTTTCCATTTATGACAAAAGTAAAGTGAATCTTGTGAATAATGGATCAACCGCACACTTTTTGATGTTGCAACTGGAGGATAGCAAAGATATTAAAAAAAAAAAAAAAAAAGATAAAGAAAAAATTTCTATGAAATGAAGTTCGTATTAAAAAAAAAACGCTTAGTTTGATCAAATAGGGTTTTTGTTTTGTTTAGTTTTTTGTTGTTTTGTTTTTTACAAAGAAAAATTAAATTTTACTGAAATTGATCATGTGCAGCCATATTGGCAACTTCTAGCTATGAAGATGGATACCAGGGTAGATAACTCCATGTAATTTTTGAAGTTTGACAAAATTTGACGAGATTATTTTTTACAGTTTTGAATAATTTTTGGGATTCCTTTTTTCTTTTTGATTTATTTTTTCTTTCAAAAAGTAATTTCAAAATTTATTAGTAAAATTATTAGAGCTTCATGTGTGTTTTGACAAACTTCAAGAATTAGATAGAATTATCTCCCCTGCCGCTGCACTCCTTGTAAACTGGAAATTACCAAGATGGCTGCGTTGCAATTGGTCTTACTAGAATTTCATTTTCCTTTGTAAGAAAGAAACTAATACTTGACCAAATTAAGCGAGATAAGAACTTCATTTCATATCGGGTACATATATCATAGAGATTTTTCTTTACCTTTTTTTTTAATCTTTATTATCTGCACAAGCACCCAAAGATGTAGTTTCTAATTTTTATTAAACAAAACGTTTTATTAAAAAAAAGGGGGGGTTAAAACATAAAAGAGAGTTGTTTTGTTTAATAACATTTCCAATTATTCTGCAACTACTGAAATATTTCCTTTCATTTCTGTAATGCTCAAGACTAAATCTTTTGTTTTTCATGTTTTAAAACTTTGTTGTATTTAGGACGCGATATGCTTTTATTAAGTCAAAACATTTAAAACAAAGAAAGCTGGGACGATTTTTTTTAATGTAACAAAGTTGATAATATTAATAATATAAAATGTAGTCTGTACGCGACTATTAAGAGAATCATTTGTTTTTTTTTTTTGTTTTTTTGTTTTTTTTGGGGGGGGGGTTCATATAATTTCACGGTGGTAAAACCAACAAACAAAAGATATTTGCATTAACTGAAAACATTTAAAAATAAAGCTGCGACAACTTTTTTTTTTTAATTAAAAAGTAAATGTTATAGTAAATTTTTTGGAAAAAATAGTCTTTACCCTTAAAAAATACAAAGGATGAAACTTTTAAAGATGCGGCGACTTTTAAAAAAAATTTTTTTACTGTAACAGTCTTCTTTTGTAACGTTTTCGTTCATTGTTTTTAAAAATTACATTTAATTTTAATAAAATGTACAATTCCTCCAAGTTGCGTCGGTTTCAGCGTCCTAAACTCTTTTATAGAAAAATGAATAAATGCTACAGAAAAATAGAGTTGTTTCCCTTAAATCAATGTCGCGTTATGTGAAAGCGCAAACTTCCCCATGATTATCGCAGAAATGGTGTTCAAATTATGTAATTAATGATGCATAGTTGTTTGGGGTTAATATTAACCGTGCTGATTCTGACATAGAATTATCTATTTTCAGACGTTTAAACTTTGTAGTTTCGAAGATATTTAATTTTTATAAAATGTTTTAGAAATGAGGATTTTATTTGATCTTTCAAACTAATTAAAACTTAGAAATTAGTGCAAGTTATGAATCTAATTTTTCATGTCTTTGCTCACCATTGAGTAATTAATCAAACTACTACCTTGTTCTCACACAGAGATTACAATGTTTTCGGTGTTAAAATGACCCCCGTAATAAGGGTTGGGTTCGAGACTCCTAACAAACGGTTCCCCAGTTCGATACAAAACACCCGATGAAGGCCGGAGGGCAAAACGGCCGAAACGTCGTGACGATAACAACCAAGATGAGGAAGTCAGTCCGACAATATCAATCAATGAAAACACTTCATCTCAAAAATACAGACAATTACTAAAATGACAAAAGTTTTAATTTTTTTTTAAGAGTTATTCCCCATTCAATGAATCCGGTTACCTCCCCTGAATTATTTTTAGAAAGGTAAATCATGAGTTGTCTCCCTTGTGATCGTTACTTTTTTTCAAAATAAAAATAATTGTTGATATTTGTAGGAAAAAAGTGCATTATTTTTACAATTTTGTTATTTTTAGGGCTAAAAGTCTTCTTTTTTTTTATAGACCGACTAGTACATAATTCATGCAAATAAATTCGTGTAAACGGTACTATTAGCAACATAAACTGATTTAAAGAAAAAATATGTGAGAAATTAAAAAACAATTTATTTTGTTTTACCTAGTTCTAGATCTATTTGCGCTTTAAAAAATGAAAGTAAATATAAAATCTGACCATGTTTATTTGCCGTGAATATTGGTTGTGAGTGGAATAATCAATTGTGGCCACCTTGCTTTTGCTAATGGACCAGATTGAATCAGAAATATGATCCTGCCATATAAATTGAATAGCTTTCATTCCAAACAAGGCATATTGCTACTCGGAACGCAAGGGGTTACTATTTGGGACCAAGTAAAAATTAGCAGAAGACAAAGATAGGCGCACATTTCAAGTGACACCGGTTGTTCGTCCTTGACATTGCCGTTGGTTGTTTGTAAACACGTCAAATAGCAGACATGTCCGAATGTTCGCGAAAACTTTTTACGATTTAAAAGAAAAAATATACATTTACAAAACATTTTCTTTAATATTAAATATTTACAAAGCTTTAAAGGATTAAAAAAAACTTTTTTCTATTTACACAAAACTTTTTGTGTAAGTAACAAAACGAAGGTAAATTTAACAAAATATATTGAAATAAATGGGTGTCTTTCTGAGAGCGTTTTTAATATATTTACAGATCTTTAATAAAACTAATAATAATAATGATTATAATAAAAATAAAAAAATAAAAAGAATGAACAAATTAGAAAACATTAGAAACTGAAAATTTCGGACGCTAAACTTACTTGATTTGTCTTTATGTAGAAGTAAGCAAATAGCAAGTTTTTGTTTTTAAATAAAAATGAAAATTATAAAAAGATTTGTATCTTGTGATGCTACACTTCATCTTTATAAAAATAAAACTTATAAAAGATACGTGAATAAAATATATTTTTTAAAATTTCGATTGTTTATACTCATGATTTTATTATGCATAAAAATTGCCTTGGTCTAGAAGGATTTCTCCTTTCACTGACCACCTACATACATCGCACTTTAAATAAATATTGAATTGTATTAAAAACGCACAAAAAAAGATAAACACACACACACACACACACACACTGTACATAAAAATTAATCTTGGTCGCAAAAATCCGAACAAGTCAGTTATTTTATATTTGTTTCTGCCATTAATAAGTTTGGTTATGATAATTTCATTTAAATTTTTTTTAAATTGTGTATTTTTTAATTCACATCATCCAAAATTCTCAGTTATAACGTCGGTTTATTTATTTATTTGGTATTATTTTACGACCTGCCCCAGCGTAGTATAAACACCCCCAACCACCCCATGTTAAGAACGGCTTTCGGAATAAAAACCTCCCCACATTAAGGTGGAGGTGTTATTCCAAAAGCCGTTCTTAACATTCTTGGAGTGTTTATAATATGTTGGGGCTGGGGCACGTCATAAAAATGTACCATTTATTTATATTATTATTATTATTATTATTATTATTATTATTAATAGTTTTATTAAAAAGTTCTGTAAAAATATAAAAAGAACTCACCCAAAAAGACACTCATTTATTTAAATATATTTTGTTTAAATACGTTCGTTTTATTACTTACATTAAGAAGTTTTGCGTAAATAGAAAAGTTTTTTGTTTTTTTTAATTCTTAAAAGTTTTGTAAATATTTAATATTAAAGAAAATGTTTTGTAAATATATATTTTTTCTTTTGAATGTTTAAAAGTTTTGTATATATATTTTTTTAAAATCTTTCTCATGAACATTCGGACATGTCTGCTATTTGACGTGTTTACAAACAACCAACGGCACTGTCAAGGTCAAACAACGGGTGTCACTTGAAATGTGCGCCTATCTTTGTCGTCTGTTACTGGGGTATCTAATCTTTACTTGATCCCCTATTTGAAATTGTGTCTAACAGGGGATTGTGGGAAGTTCAGGAAGATGTCTTATTCACATTACATTTTAAACTTCTGCAGGTTAGTACAGTCAAGGAAGTAGGAAACGAGGATGGAATTCCACAATCTAAGGAATCCAAGGAAAGAAACTATAAGAGTAGAGGGCTTTCCAGCATTTAGGTATGTCAACAATGAAGGGGTTGGATTTTGCTGCTTGTGGGGTTAGTCGAGAGTATATACATAGAGGGTGCTATGAGTTCATCAGAGTACATTCTATTAAAGTATTTCTAATACAATATTGCAGTGAATTGAAGTAGTAGCCAGTTCCCCTTTTCCGGTCAAGTCTGGTAAAAAAAAAGTAAGATTGCCGCCACTAATAATTTTACTCACAACCAATATTTACAGTAATTTAATATGCTTATCTTTTATATTGAATATTATTTTTGGACGCAAATAGGCAACAAATGAATTGGTAAATCATAAGACATTGTTTTCGGATTAATTTATGTGGTGTATTTTTTTAAAATAATTTTTGCGATTTAACAAATATTAATTAATTAGTTACGTCTACCAAATATTAATTCTAACTTATCAGTAGATTGGGTGGGAGGATGTACCAATAAATGTATTTAAAGATCGCCAACCAATTTTAACAAAGGTTAATATTTTCATCATAATTTTTGGAGCAGTAATGAGCAGATATAACAGTCAAGAAAGAAATCCAATGAGTTCTTAGAATGCATCAAACAAGTTTTGAAAATGATGTTTATGACAATAATTTCATGTGGACTGAAAAAATAACAATATTCCAACTTGTCATGAAACTGACAGACGATTTGTTATAAAGTTGGCTGACAATTTCAAAATGATTCAATGGATTGCAGAGCATTGGTTTATAGACAATTCTTGGAGGTGTATTGAACCGTTATTCGCAGTCAATTGATGGTTGGGGATGGAAAAAGTTGGATTTTGTCATTCAATACGAAAACTTTTTCTTTTTTTTTTTTTTGAGCAAAGCAAATTTTCCTTCTAAACAATTATTTTTATATTTTTTCATGTGGAGTGAGGATTTCTTCCAGTTTCAGTTTTTATATAAAACTTGAACTCAGTGGCCATTTTCTTTCTAGGCCGTTGTGTCTAAACATGACCTTTGGAGAATGGAATTTTTATACTCTATTTTTTATTTAAGAATGCACAACCAATTTATCAAAAAAAAGGGGTACTTGTTTTTTTTTTTTGTTTTTTTTTTTAATACTGATATCCTTTATCAGTCTATGTACCCTTATATAACATTAAAATTTCGTTTGACTTCATATAATGAAATGGGGGAGGGTAACTAAAAATATGCAATATTATCATGTTTTAATTTTTTCTCCAAAAAATATATCCTATAATCGATTGAAGTGAAGTCATTTCTTTCTCAATCTGATGATTTAATATTTGAATAAACTAGTTATTTTCAAAACAACTTCATATGGATAGATGTTTGTCCTAGATTAAAAAAAAACAATAATTCAATGTGAATTTATCAAAGTTACATGTGGACGAGAACGACACATATACACACAGTGGATCTTTTCTGAAAGTTTTTAAATAGGGAAATTGCAAAAGAAGCCTAGCCATGAAAAGAACACAAACGAACGCCAATATTTTTTTGATTTTCAATTATACATTCTTCATCTTTAGTTTTTTTCATTCATTGATTTTGGCACGTGGAACTTTCAGTAATTGTTCTTTTTTTTTTTTAATAAAGCGATTATTAGGAATATTGGAAAAACAAGGTATAATCCAGCAGTAGAATTCTGTGTTTCACAATGTTTATTTAAATTATCTATATAATAGAATATAGACAAGACGAAGCTATATATTGGTATAGATAGATTTACTTGTTGATGTGATAAGAAAAAACACAATTCCTTATTACATTGGCAAATAAATCTATGCACACCAATATATGACTTTGTCTGGTCTATAATCCTGTAATTATATTTTAGCTTCACACATATTGATAGTGCCACATTTTAAGAACCCTTCAATACTTCTTTAACTCACTTCAAACAATGAAACTACTTGGACACCTTTGAAATATGTATATATAATTTTTAAATAATGATTGTATATATACACACACACACACACACACACATATATATATATATATATATATATAAATATATATGTGTGTGTGTGTGTGTGTGTGTGTGTGTGTGTGTGTGTGTGTGTGTGTGTGTGTGTGTGTGTGTGTGTGTGTGTGTTTGGAAATATACTTTATTTCCTTATAATATATACCAATCCTTATTTAAGAAGCTCAATGTAATTACAGAGCAATATAGTGAATGAATGACAAAAGTCTATATTCCAAAGTTCATGATGTTCAGCATATTATAATTTATTCTTTTAATTCAGTTGACATTTACAATTCTTGACAGTATCTGTTTCGTAGCACAAAATCAATCATTTAATCATTATATCAATTAGTGAGTTAGAGAAAGGGTTTTTTAATATGAATATCAATACACAAACAAAAAATTATACAAGTGTAAACAAACATTGTTAAAATAACAGAGGGATTCTGTTTAATTATATCCTTTTATTTTTTTTCAATTTTTTAATGATCTCGTTTGTGTGCAAAACAAAAAAATTAATGTAATTCCATATGTATCACACAAAATTGTTATTCTTTGTCAAATCATTGTCGGATAAAAAAAGCAAACGAACAAGCAAAGAAAAAGACTGAAATCTCAGTAGCAGCTGCGAGGCGAGCATCTGTAGACTAGAGCTTACATTTTTTTTTTTTATCTGATAAATCCAGACATATGGAGGCGTATATTTTCATTATTGTAATTAATGTTAAAAATATATAAATATTTATATAGTTTAGATTTCATTTTTATTTATTTATTTATTTTTATTTTATATGAAAATTATATTTTAATATTATAAATTTAACTTCTAATAATATATATATATAATTGGAAGTTAAATTTATTGGTGTTCGTTTGTATTATTTTTAAGACTTCTTTTAATGTCATTTCTTTTAAATAAGAGTTCTCTCCCTTTAACCATAAATGAAATGTAACTAAAGTCGTCATTTCTTACTCAGTTTTCACACAATTCGTTTACTAATAATCGTTTACTAACAATAAAAACAAATGGTGTTCCCTAGAGACTGAGTGACAATCAATCTATCTAGAAACTTCTTTTGATTGTAACTGCTGTATATCATTGAATTGTCGATTATAACGGCCGTTTGCTTTGTTTGAAATGAAACCTCTACCACATCATTTCGGTAGTGGTGCTTTATTCCCTCGTTTTCACCAACCACTCATGTACATGATCATTTTTTTGTGGTACCAATAATAGTTGGTGCAATCAATGAAATCAATAAAAAATCAATTTATTGGTCAAAATCCATTTAATGCTTGAGATTCTATGAAATAATATTTTTATTTATGTTTTTGTGTTTACTTAGACCCACCCCCCTCCAAAAAAAACATTATTTGTACGTGACGGAAAGATGTATTTAGGGCATTAATTAATTTTTCAGTCACGTAAATTATTGTAGTTGTTTGATTTGCTATTTGTTTTTTGGTTTCTCTGACCACCTTAAAGTAGTTTTATCTGGAGGTCAGAAACAGGATGTATTTTGCCATCTGTCAAACTCACTATCAGATTAGCATGCTATTTGTTGTCAGTCACATGTTCGTTTGGTTTTGCGTGACGTGTTTCTTGCTCGGACTCTTTTTCTATTGACTTGTCTTTCTGTAAGTTGTCGCCTCACTACATGCGTTTTGCTATTTCGGGGTGAATTTCCAGGTCGAGAGAACATACCTTATCTCTAACATTGAGTGAGTCTAATGCAAAGATGTTCATATAAATTTACCTGACCAGCATGAGGTTGCAAATGTCTAATGAAGTTGAAAGATTATTTATAATTTACGTAATTGAAAAATGTATTTAGGCAATTAATTCCTATTTTAGTCACGTAAATTATTTATAGTTTAATAGAAAACACATTTGAACCAGATTATCTTTTGTTCTTTTCTCCCATGACAAAGACATTCTTTTTTTACATAAGCATCAGCAGTTCTTCTTTTGCTTCTTTTCTTGTAACAAAATCAAATGCAAACGGACAGAACCCAAAGAGCAATGGACATCTGTTAAGCAAAACTTTGTCATTTATTCTGTAACCTTGAACTTTTAACAGCACCTAAATCTGCATAATCGCCTTATTATTGTATGTGAAGAGTTCCAGTCAGTCCATTAAATCCAAAGCAGCTGATCAGCAGCTTGGTTCCTACCAGTTTTGGCAAATAGCAAGCAGGATCCTGAACAGAAGTGTGCGTTAATGGACCAGAGGTCATCTCATCAGCATCAGACAAGGCCAAACTATTTGCCAAGAACTTTGCAGCTAATTCTACCCTATGCGACCAAGGCCATCAACTCCCCATATTTCCTCCTATAACACAGAACATGCTAGGTAATATACAAATATCTGTGCATGAGGTTGCCAAGCTAATCAAGAACCTTGATTCCAGTAAAGCAACTGGTCCTGACGGCATTCCAATTATAGTGTTAAAAAAGCTCCAACCAGAACTGTCTCCCATACTTACGAAACTGTTTAAGTGTTGCCTTAAGAAGAAGTGCTTTCCAACACCCTGCAAAACCTCATCAGTATGCCCTGTATTTAAGAATTCAGGTGATAAATCATCTCCCTCTCAGTACAGACCAATAAGTCTCCTGCGTGTCATGAGTAAGTTGCTGGAATCCATATTAAATAGAGAAATAGTCAACCATCTCACAGAAATAACCTTCTTAGTGACACACAATATGGTTTCCATTCTGCAAGATCTACCGCAGATGTGCTAACGGTTATATCTCATAGGATTAGCAAATCTCTTGACAAAGGCTTCCTTTCTAGGGCAATTGCTATTCACATATCAAAGGCCTTCAACACGGTATGGCATAAAGGCCTACTTCACAAGATTTCCAGCTACAGTATCACTGGAAATATTTTCTCAATCATTAAATCATTTCTCTCTGATAGGCTCATAATAATGGTCGATGGACAAAAATCAGAGGCCTGCAGTATTAATGCTGGAGCCCCTCAGGGGTCCATCCTGGGCCCAATTCTCTTCCTGATCTACATCAATGATCTCCCACAACACATACTTAAATCATTCGTTGACATCTATGCTGATGACACGACATTCTACGGCAACACATCAAAGGCTGTAAATGACAAAGTTCTCTCTGATTCTCTCTCCTCTGATCTCGAGCGCGTGGTTCAGTGGGGGAAGACGTGGCTTGTTACCTTTAATGCATCTAAAACCAAACTCCTATCTTTACATCATCAACGCTCTGATCCCCATCTGGCATCAATTGAAATGGATGGCTCTCGTCTAGGAGAAGCCCCATGTTTTGACAAGCTTCTGGGCTTGACCTTTACTTCTGATCTGAAATGGAACACGTACATCAAGTCTGTTGCCAAGGTCGCTGGAAAGATGGTCGGATCCTTCTACCACTCCAGAAGATATCTCATTGCTGATGCAATTCTCTAACTATATAAAAGCCAAGTACGTCCAAGAATGGAATATTGCTGCCATATCTGGGCAGGAGCTGCTAAAAACAGCCTATCCTGCCTTGACAGAGTACAAAATAGACTTCGTGGCTTAGTGGGGGATGCTCTTTTCTCTACCCTGTAACCTCTCTCCCACAGAAGAGACGTTGCGAGCCTATCTTTGTTTTATCGTTATTTCTATGGCAGGTGCTCGTCTGAGCTCCAATCTCTGGTCCCCCCCTCGCCAATCTTTTACGAAAAACACCCGTCTAGCTGAAACCACTGTCAAAAATTTTCCTCAGTCTTTATCTGTATCTAAATCAAAACGTAGATTCCATGAACAAAGCTTCTTTCTTAGAACTGCACGCCTGTGGAACTCCGTTCCGTCTGCCTGCTTCCCACCTGACTGCAACCTGGATGTCTGCAAGTCCAACGTAAACAAATTCCTGATGAACCGCTCCCTTAAGTAGACACTTTATTAAATCTCCACACTAACGTACTGTACATGCAATAACCCTTATCCCTGAGTGGCTTCCGGGCTTGATAAGTAGTGACCACCTTGTAAAAAAAAAAAAAAAAAAATGGCCATATGCCGTCTATTAGAGACTTCAGACTTTAATATCAAAGATTTAATATGCTTGAATTTTTTTTCTGGTGATGGTTTTGTCTGATCCTTTGAAATATTTCCTTATATTTTGTTTGGTTTTGGTACAAGTGAAAATATAGATGAAAATCTCACAAGTTTATAAAATCTTTGGAATTAACTTTAAAAAAAACTTTCATTTACATTTAAAATACTCAAAACATATCAGATTCTATTTTTTTTAGGTGATTTCTGTTTGAGAACACTGAAACATTATTTTAGAATTTAGAATGGGGGTTCAGTTGTGCATATAAATATAATGTAAACTGATCTCATTATAACTTTTTAAGCAGTTAAGTAATTTTTACCACTAGTTCTAAGGCCAATCAGTAAAATCATAAAACCAGATGTAATTGCTATATTTTTCGTAATGCCACCTGTAATTAGGGTTAGTAGTAAGAAAATAACATGATTTTTATGACTTGTAGCAATACTATATATAAATACGATAGCGTGTGTGTTATTTATTTTGTGTGTCACAATTACATCTGAGTGACTGTTGTTTAATTATGGATTCCCATTTCTTATAATAAATAATTTTACCAAGAATTCTTCATAAATTTTGGTTTCGGTTTCGATTATAGCTGAAGGAACTCAAGCTGATGCACCAAAGTCATATAGATATACATATTTTTTTTTTTTTGAAATCGCAACTTTATAATATATAAAAATCGGTAGAATATTAACTCTCTAATAATAATATATACGAAATCTGCAAGAATTAAAATATCATATTTAAGTGTACCTAACAACTTGGCTACACCGGGCGTCCTTGCGAGCTTAGATAAATACTTTTGCAGTTTTAATTTGTTACAATAATATCAGAACATCTCTATTTACGCCAATGAATACCAACATCAATACATTATATAAGAATGAGTCCCCTGTGGAATTTCCACAGGTCCCGCTAGTTATTATTTGCCTCTCGTTTTTGTTTTTGTTTTGTTTTGAAGTACCGTACAGTCGAAACTCAAATATGCAAATATTTAGTTCAAGTATGTATAGTTATAGTGCACAAAATGTTGGCCAATCATTTTGTGCATAAAAATTCATAATTAGAAAATCATCCTTTTTTTTTATTTTGTTTAAATAGTTTTCTATTTTTGCAGAACTTTTGTTTTTATGTTATTTTTAAAACAAAAGTGAAATTAATTTTGCATTTTATTATTTGTGAATCTTTTCGCTCATTTTCTTTTTAAACGTTTTTGGTAAGGAAAACATTGGAAACCCGATTAACATTTGAATAGGAGCAAGCCCATCCTTGAAAGCATTATTTCATAAGGTTAAAATAAAAACATTCAAATTTATTCAACTTCAAATTTACACGCTAATCACGTGATGCATATCAACCAGATTTGACTTTAATGCAACCGTCAACAAGATTGTGATGAACACATTTCTTTCAAGACAATCAATCACTTGTGGATTTAATATCACCACCAGAATGAGAAAAAACACAACGTCTTTTTACCGAAAGTCTGAGAGCAAATTAAATAAAATAATTTTCATTTTTCAGTTTTCCAAAATTTTATTTTAAATTTACGAAATAATGCTTTCAAGGATGTGATTTGCTCTGATTCAAATTTTTTTGTTTGTTTTGTTTTAACAAAACTCCTGGCAATGAAAATAATTTTTGAATCCAAGCATTTTCTGATTGTTTAAAAGAACTGTACATAATATATTGAAACAATATTTTTTTTCAAAAGAAATCGCTTCAGACAAGGCATGAAGCCACTTGATGTTACAAGCTAAAAATATCGCTTCAAGGTCAAAAGCTTGCCAACAATCAATGTTATATGAGTAGATTCTGAGCCAGAAAACAGCAATTCTTCACCCTTTGTCAGAAATATCACTCATGAAATCTGAAGGCTAAAGAATAAAATAAAGAAAGCAAGAGTTACAAGGCTGGCAAAAATAAACCCCATTTTGATTGAGTTTTGTTTTTATGAATCTTATTGACCAAACACATTAATGGAATCTACACATAATTTGAGTTGAAGATGAATCACAACATCTATTCGTATGCACTCATAATTCAGATGGGAGGAGGAGGAGGAGGAGGAGAGCATCATTTTTGAAACATTTAAGATATAAATTTAAGGAAAATTAAAAAAGATGTCTTACCATTTTCCAGCATGATAAAATCCCAATTAAATGCAGATCAAACAATGTAAGCAATCCAAATTGCACTTCGAATGATGACTTCTTATCGTTTATCATTAAACAATTAATCATCCTAATCATAAATCTGTGCATATCTATATGACATTTGACAAATCGCTAATCCATCAGCATATTCAGTTTAGCTTCCGTTTTACATGCTGGCATGTGTTGGACGGCTTTCAGAAATTGATTTTCAAACTAACCTATCTCTGGTCAGATCTTTATTTATCCATCTTTCTCTCAAATTCATCCTTACCATTTCCTCCCATGTTTTCCTTGTCCTTTTCCTGTGAACGAAGCCTGCTACCTCAACTGTTCTACATTTACTAACCCAAGAATTCTCATCTAATCTTCCAACATGACTATACCAACAAAGTCTCCTCTTCTACTTACATATCCTTATACTCTTTAGATTTAATTTTCCTAAGAAATCTGAATGTGTATTGTGTTAGACACCCATCATATCATTCTCATATAATTTCTCCCCATGCAACGTATGTCTCCAACCCTCACTGGCCAGGTTTCACTTTCATACATCATTATGCTGTGTACACATTTCTGAGAGATGCTTCCCTTGAAGGATAGTAGTAATACTCTGCTAGTAAGTGATGACAGAAATTCCATTCATTCTTAATTCTTACATCCATTCTAGCACCTGCTCTTCTGTGTTCCAATAATATCACCAACATAAAAAGATTCTGAACAACCTCTACAGCTTCATCATCTAAATATACTTTCTCCACATCTGAGTTCTCATCTGTCTTTTTGTCTTACATTGCTTGCACATAAACTGGTTATCTTAACCTACCAGTAATTTTATTGTACGGTTTACTTGTGGGGAGTTGAGCAGCGAAATATCCATTCACATTACATTTAAACACAAATTTGAGTTACACCTGTCTCCCTTTCCACAAACTGATCAGGGA
The DNA here is from genome assembly GCF_053919585.1 of Euprymna scolopes. Classification (NCBI taxonomy): domain Eukaryota; kingdom Metazoa; phylum Mollusca; class Cephalopoda; order Sepiida; family Sepiolidae; genus Euprymna; species Euprymna scolopes. Next base: position 37,667,932 of record NC_136515.1, read on the forward strand.
AACTTTTTCCTTTCTGGTAGATTTTCAACACTTCCACCATTGCTCATCATTTTGGTCTTGGTAACATTCACTCTCAGACCTTTATTTTTCCAAGTAATCTTTCCACATAAAAAAAAAACTTACATCCATTATATTCAAGTAAGTAAGGGTGTTAGAGATATGAATAAAGAAATGGCTGTTATTTTAGTAAGAGAGAGAGAGAGGCAGTAAGTTCACAAAATCCAATGTGTGGCATCAAAGAAGCAAGACGTGTGCAATGAATATGGCTGAAGGGACAGTACAAGAGAGATTCTATTATTTAATCAAAACAAAAAAAAAAAGGGAAAGATAAAGCTGGATTGTTCTTTTTTACTTTTTTTCATCTCAAGTAAAAGGTATTACCATTTGGAACACATTGTATCTAACAGGGGAGTTGAGCAACGAGATATCCATTTATATTATATTTAAACTTTTGCACGTTAGTTTAGTCAGGGAAGTAGAAAACAGGGAGGAAATTCGCAAGTTTAGCAATTTAAGAAAATAAACTATTAGAATAGAAGACTTATGGCATCGACAGTGAAGGGGTGAGATTTTGCTGGAATATATACTAGTGGTATGAGTTCATCAGAGAACATTCTATTAAAGAACTTGTAAAACACAAGGATGCAATACTGCAGCGATGGGAGAGAGCTTTGCTGATAGTGTAGGACTCATTAGAATTGAGACTCTTTTTTATACCATGTCTTAGAGGGAGTGACTAGTGGTAGATGCATTCGCTCAGATGTGGTGATAATACCTCATGCATAAGTGAATGGTGGCTTTGTAGATGTATAGGATACTCTCAGATGTGAGTAATTTTCTAACACGGTAGAGAAAGCCTACCTTCCTTGCAGTAGCCTTGGCAATGTTCTTTATGTAATTGTTCCAATTCATGTTACCTGTGAATGCCAAGCCAAGGAATATGAACAATGAGCTCTCAGGTAGTGTGTAACTACTACTACTACTATTTATTGTTAGTATTATTCGACAGATGTAGTGTATGGTCATTAGTTTCCTAGTCTTCTGGTCAAGGTGTCTAATTTCTTCTTTTGTTCAGTAGTCCAGAACATATTACTAGAGATACTGCCAAGGTGTGTATTCCTTTTATCAGGTTTCTACTATATAATTTGCTTTATCAAAGTTTTCTTTTTTTCTTTTCAGGCATGATTTTCTAGTTTTCTTTTTCCTTCCTGCTGATTTGATGGTTTCTATTATCAGAATTCATAGTTATTTATAGGTTTTGTGTTCGCTAGGTTCCCTCATCTCCACTTGGTTAGGCAATTCCATTCTCTTCCCGTTTTCATCCATAATAGTGTACAACTTTTCATTCTGAATTTTAATCAGGTATCCTGCATGAAGCTTTTCCTTCTCTTTTTTCTTTTTCTTTGCAAACAGTTTCAGGTCGTCTATATACATGAGGTGGTTTATTCTTTCTCTGTAAAGTTATATCCAACATTAACTTTCCAGAGTATATTGCTAAGTGGCATCATAAACAGTAGTAATGATAGAGAGTCCCTCTGAAAAATACCTTTCTCTGTTCTTATCTTAGTCAGGTGTTGTCCTCCAGATGTTTGTCTAAGTTTCTATATTTCCATTGATTTCTTTATAAAATTAATGATTTTCTCTGATATCTCTTTAGGCATTTACATTGCTTGGGGGATTCTGATAAACAATAGTTATAATCAAAATATTATTTGTACTTACTAGGAGTTCTCACAAAGACCATCATCAGAAAATTGCTCACTGATAATAATCGCTGATGTTCCCTGGAGTCTGGGTAACAAGTCTTCCCAGTTTTTAGTACTTCTACCTCTTTAGATAACCTCGCAACAGCAGTTTATCATCAATTTCTTACTGCCAATGATCTTCACTGAAATTCGTGAAGCATTCTTCACACTTATCCAGTGGAGGTCTGGTTAGTACTCTCCCTCTTTGTTCCTTTCATTCTTTGTAACTCTTTGCAACTATTTAGTGTGGTATTAGCCGGGGCTAATACCTATTTTTGCAAGGTTGAGGTGGCGGGAGGGGCACAGCTTATGAGATCTGCTGCAATTTCAGTTTCTTCGAATTCATGTAGTGTTCCTTCCATGTTTTTTGTTTTGTTTCTATTCCAGTTTTAATGTGGCTGATTAGTGTTTGCAGTTTGTGTCAATTAGTTTCAATGTGGCTGATTAGTGTTTGCAGTTTGTGTCAATTAGTTTCAATGTGGCTGATTAGTGTTTGCAGTTTGTGTCAATTACTTTCAATGTGGCTGATTAGTGTTTGCAGTTTGTGTCAATTAGTTTCAATGTGGCTGATTAGTGTTTGCAGTTTGTGTCAATTACTTTCAATGTGGCTGATTAGTGTTTGCAGTTTGTGTCAATTAGTTTCAATGTGGCTGATTAGTGTTTGCAGTTTGTGTCAATTAGTTTCAATGTGGCTGATTAGTGTTTGCAGTTTGTGTCAATTACTTTCAATGTGGCTGATTAGTGTTTGCAGTTTGTGTCAATTTGTTTCAATGTGGCTGATTAGTGTTTGCAGTCTGTGTCAATTAGTTTCAATGTGGCTGATTAGTGTTTGCAGTTTGTGTCAATTAGTTTCAATGTGGCTGATTAGTGTTTGCAGTTTGTGTCAATTACTTTCAATGTGGCTGATTAGTGTTTGCAGTTTGTGTCAATTAGTTTCAATGTGGCTGATTAGTGTTTGCAGTTTGTGTCAATTAGTTTCAATGTAGCTGATTAGTGTTTGCAGTCTGTGTCAATTAGTTTCAATGTGGCTGATTAGTACTTGCAGTTTGTGTCAATTAGTTTCAATGTGGCTGATTAGTGTTTGCAGTTTGTGTCAATTAGTTTCAATGTGGCTGATTAGTGTTTGCAGTTTGTGTCAATTAGTTTCAATGTGGCTGATTAGTGTTTGCAGTTTGTGTCAATTACTTTCAATGTGGCTGATTAGTGTTTGCAGTTTGTGTCAATTAGTTTCAATGTGGCTGATTAGTGTTTGCAGTTTGTGTCAATTAGTTTCAATGTGGCTGATTAGTGTTTGCAGTTTGTGTCAATTACTTTCAATGTGGCTGATTAGTGTTTGCAGTTTGTGTCAATTAGTTTCAATGTGGCTGATTAGTGTTTGCAGTTTGTGTCAATTAGTTTCAATGTGGCTGATTAGTGTTTGCAGTTTGTGTCAATTACTTTCAATGTGGCTGATTAGTGTTTGCAGTTTGTGTCAATTAGTTTCAATGTGGCTGATTAGTGTTTGCAGTTTGTGTCAATTACTTTCAATGTGGCTGATTAGTGTTTGCAGTTTGTGTCAATTAGTTTCAATGTGGCTGATTAGTGTTTGCAGTTTGTGTCAATTAGTTTCAATGTGGCTGATTAGTGTTTGCAGTTTGTGTCAATTAGTTTCAATGTGGCTGATTAGTGTTTGCAGTTTGTGTCAATTACTTTCAATGTGGCTGATTAGTGTTTGCAGTTTGTGTCAATTAGTTTCAATGTGGCTGATTAGTGTTTGCAGTTTGTGTCAATTAGTTTCAATGTGGCTGATTAGTGTTTGCAGTTTGTTTCAATTAGTTTCAATGTGGCTGATTAGTGTTTGCAGTTTGTGTCAATTACTTTCAATGTGGCTGATTAGTGTTTGCAGTTTGTGTCAATTAGTTTCAATGTGGCTGATTAGTGTTTGCAGTCTGTATCAATTAGTTTCAATGTAGCTGATTAGTGTTTGCAGTCTGTGTCAATTAGTTTCAATGTAGCTGATTAGTGTTTGCAATCTGTGTCAATTAGTTTCAATGTAGCTGATTAGTGTTTGCAGTTTGTGTCAATTAGTTTCAATGTAGCTGATTAGTGTTTGCAGTCTGCGTCACTTAGTTTCAATGTGGCTGATTAGTGTTTGCAGTCTGTGTCAATTAGTTTCAATGTAGCTGATTAGTGTTTGCAGTCTGAGTCAATTAGTTTCAATGTGGCTGATTAGTGTTTGCAGTCTGTGTCAATTAGTTTCAATGTAGCTGATTAGTGTTTGCAGTGTGTGTCAATTAGTTTCAATGTAGCTGATTAGTGTTTGCAGTCTGTGTCAATTAGTTTCAATGTAGCTGATTAGTGTTTGCAGTCTGTGTCAATTAGTTTCAATGTAGCTGATTAGTGTTTGCAGTCTGTGTCAATTAGTTTCAATGTAGCTGATTAGTGTTTGCAGTTTGTGACAATTAGTTTCAATGTAGCTGATTAGTGTTTGCAGTCTGTGTCAATTACTTTCAATGTGGCTGATTAGTGTTTGCAGTTTGTGCCAATTACTTTACATGTGGCTGATTAGTGTTTGCAGTCTGTGTCAATAAGTTTCAATGTAGCTGATTAGTGTTTGCAGTGTGTGTCAATTAGTTTCAATGTAGCTCATTAGTGTTTGCAGTTTGTGTCAATTAGTTTCAATGTGGCTGATTAGTGTTTGCAGTCTGTGTCACTTAGTTTCAATGTGGCTGATTAGTGTTTGCAGTTTGTGTCAATTAGTTTCAATATAGCTGATTAGTGTTTGCAGTTTGTGTCAATTAGTTTCAATGTGGCTGATTAGTGTTTGCAGTCTGTGTCAATTACTTTCAATGTGGCTGATTAGTGTTTGCAGTTTGTGTCAATTAGTTTCAATGTGGCTGATTAGTGTTTGCAGTGTGTGTCAATTAGTTTCAATGTAGCTGATTAGTGTTTGCAGTCTGTGTCAATTAATTTCAATGTGGCTGATTAGTGTTTGCAGTCTGTGTCAATTAGTTTCAATGTAGCTGATTAGTGTTTGCAGTTTGTGTCAATTAGTTTCAATGTGGCTGATTAGTGTTTGTAGTCTGTGTCAATTTGTTTCCACATTCAATGAATTTCCTTAAGATTTCAATTGTTTTCATCATTACCATCTGTTGTATAGTCTCAGTCTTCTCTTCGATTCCAATTGTATTGCCTGAAAATAGGGAGGGATGTTGGGGCATTGTAATTAGTACCTTATTGTTCACAAATTATTTAGGCCAAATTTTGTGTAATTCTAGTGAGTGCAGCCATAATCTTATACAAAGGCAACCAAGATGTTTGTAGTATTTTTTTAAATATTTTTCTAAATGAAAGTCTTCCTGGGAAAATATGAAATCCTCTGCTTATTCTTTTACGCTAGACTTTAATTATTTAAAATATAAAATTATACGGAACTTTAAGAAAATTTGAACTTTTTGAACATGTGTTAGCTTCATTGTCACACAGTTTTCACAAAAATAGTTGCAAATTTCTAGAGTGGATTAGACAAAGTCAGTGTTTGCTGGATGTCAAAACATAAAGTTCATACAGATAGACTATTAGCCGAGTCTTTATTTGTTGGGCTGTTACCTGGGAAAGCTGACTAGAGACAAGTGCAGAGTCCCTTTTTATGCCTGACATGACATTACAGTCATTCCAATATTATACAATAGCTGATAGAACAGCCTCTCTAAGTATTATCTAAGAGTTAGGACTGCTGTACTACTAGTTGGATACAGCAGCCTTAACTTGTTAGAACTAGAGCGTCCGAAGCTAATCATGTGAAAGCAGATTGACAAGCAAGTATTCCCCAGATAAAAAGGAGATGATGGAACAGCGTTCATTGTCCTAGTTAGGACACAACGCTAAGCACTGCATGTCTTTAAAATGTCTGTGAAATGGTATCTCTGAGCCTGGCTAATAGACAAAGAAGGAATGCAAGCCAGATTGTAGGCAAAGTCTATTTTAAATAGATAGAAATATATCAATATCGAACTTCATATTTTGGAAGATTCATTTATTCTGATGCTTGCATCCTGACATGAGGTAAATCAACTAAATATTTTATTATTTGGATTATTAGGATTACTGTTCTCATTTTCGTTGTTGTTTACAGAGATTCATGATGTAATGAATAATGTGCTAAGTATTTATCAGTTCTAAATGAGAGTCTTCTGCAGGATGAAGGTTTAACCCTCAGTACAGGCGATTCTAAAAATATAATTAAGAATTGCTTCTACCCAGTCATGGCTGGTGGAACAAGAACAATGTACTCTCCATAGATTAAATAAGTTCCATTCAAAATTCCATACAGACTCTTGAGTTCAACTTAAAAACTCACAAATTTGACAAGACTCAACTGAAGAAGGCTGGAGATTTTATTGACTGAAATGTTGTAAGAATACAAAAATGAGAACAGTAGTTCGAATAATCCAAATAATTCAAATAATTAATCTTCATCTCAAAAATTCTGAAACATGACACATGTCACATATCTAGCCATGTTTATTCATATGAAACAAACAGGGATTTCCAGTGTTGCCCAGTAACTTTGATGACAAGATTAAAAGCATCTTTCCTTTAAAACTTCTCTCACTCTCTAGAAATCTTCACCTCTTCCTCCAACAAACTATTGCTTCCTTCCTTTCTCTCTCTCCCTCCCTCTATCTGCCTATCTCTCTTTTTGACAGTTGATTCAATATGATAAAAGGAAAGAAAAAAGAAAGAAAAGTAACCAGTAGCTGAATGTTTAACTTAGTTTCAGTGTTATTTGCCGAACACCTACCACTAAGAATGAAATTTTTCTGTACCTTCCCCCTTCATACACTAACTTGGTCCTTAGTGACCCTGAGAGGATTAATATTTACAATACTTTATCACATTGAATCTGACGATACAAGGTTCGTATCTTTGGTAGTTTCTGACGTTTTAACTGGACACACAAACATAACATACTCACATAATGCACAAAACACACACACGCACAAAGCACACACAAAACACTGGCACACAACACACACAAACAAGAATACAACTAATTTCTTTACTGATCTTGTTTTGAGCATTTTAAAGTCGGAAATGACTTTTTATTCAACAGTGTAAATGCTTCTAAATTCATTTCAAATTTCGAAAGGTCACAAGGTTATTAACCCTTTATGTTCAACTATTAAAATTTGAATATATATAAATTTAATATTAAAATGGCTGACGTACTTACAAAAAAAAAAAAAAAACGAATGTTTGTGATACTTTTAATTTTTTCACTAAATTATTTGTTATAGGATTTTAAAATTTTATTTTTATTTTATGCTACTGCGTTTTTTATTTCAATAAACATTGCAAGTATTGATATTTCTCGGCAGGGACGCTTCAGGCGACTAGCAATAAATTAACCTCTTCTTAAAGAGAATGTGAAGTCTATGAAGGTTGACCTCCTCGAACTATAGAAAACCATATCTCAGCCTGAGTACGGAAGCCACTGTCAGATTGATTGTTGAGAACGTATCCTCAACTGATATGCGCGTATCCTCCGGTTAGAGTGCTTTGGAGAATAATGTCCACTAAGGCGTTACTTCACACTCCTCCAAAACTCCTAAATTGAACCTCCATCACCAAATCTAGTTTGAGGTCATTCCCAGAAGCCGCTGTAAGGTAAGGATCCTTAATTAGTATATTACATAGAGGGTCACAGCTTATGATGAAAAAAACAATCAGAAAATTAATTTAAATATATTATGCAGTTAGCAAGTTGATGCGAGAGAGTGAAACAGTCGTCATTGTGGATGCCATATTAAGGATCTTGTGCCAAAACTAAGTTAATTTTGCTAAAAACATGAGCTTTTATTATCTCAAATGTGTCAACAAGTCGTCTAAACATGTATATCAGCAAGAACAGTTGGAAATAAGTCATACACCATCCACTATGGGCATGTAATTCTTATAACTAGGAAACGAAGTTATTTACCCTGACATAGTGACATGAGACAAGAAAGAGAACAGCAACCCTAATAGAAGGCAGTGTCCCTAATTATGCTGGATTAAACAAAGCTGAGAGAGAAAAGATAACAAAATACCAACGTCTTATGAACGATATGAAAAGAAACTGGAATCTTAGGAAGATCTCCATCATTCCAGTAATTATTGACTTATAAAAGGAAATTCAAAAACTACCTGGCAAATATACCCGTTGAACCAAGTGCAAAAGAGATACAAACGATTAAAAGGACCTCTTGGTCATAATGTACAAGATAGTGAGTGAATGTATGGCATCTGGTAGGATGCCTCATTCCCAGATAGAACAAAATGATAAATAAATTGAAAAAAAATAAGTTAGCTAAGCTTGTACTTGGACGATATAATGGGACTGATTGTGCTGTGTGGACTATGGGAAAAAGAGATCTCAGCAGATTTTTATAATCTAGAATGATATCATACATATAAACCGGATGTATATAACTAATCTTAGCTTTCTACAACATTTACTTATGTATGGTTGCTTATTATATGTTGAACATATTACTGCAGGACTGATTCCCTGCAAGCTACAAAATAGTTATTTTCTTGTAAGTAATTTATTCTATAAAAACATCAGGGAAACTAATGCCAACAACCGGATCAAACTGGGCATTCACTTGCTGAGAGATGGCAATGGTGAAGTGGATAATTACACGAGACTGACAATCTGAGCATTTCAAGTTCAAATTTTCACCGTTCACTTACGGATGTTGGCAACCTTCACAGAGCCCCCTCTTGTAAGTGTCTTATTATAAAAAAGAATACGAGAAACCAATGCCAACAGTACACACACACACACACACACACCCACACACCCACACACACACAAAACATATTGAATGTTAAGGAAAATGTCAATGTTTAAGCAAATATTTTTTTAACAAGTATGTTGTTAACCTGTTTCTATTATTGTAACTTTATTCCCTTGCCAAGCACATGGCTTAACCGATTTTTAAACATCTTAGTGAAAAACAGGAGATTTGTTGTTCTGAGATATAGAATATTAATATCCATTCTTTTTAAATACTTGTCAGACTAACAAAGTTTCCAAAGTGATGGGAAATATTTCTCCTTTAAGGTTTCAATAGCTTTGTAAGAGTAGGAGCTAGTTCCAGTTGAAGATTCTTTAGCATTATCATTGAAATGCTGTTAGGTCTAGTTGCATTACTGGTATCAAGGTTCTTGATAAGTTTGACAAAATCACAAACAAATATATAGATGGTGCTTAAGGTATTTACGATCATAGCAAGGCATTCTGGAGGTAGGTGATGCTAATTGCAAATTCTTTGAAAAAGTTTAGGTTTATCTGAAGTTGATTGATAATAATCCTGTGCAGTTCTAAGGAGGTGTGATGCTGAGGATATCATCTCTGATCCATTGATGATGGCTCTGTGCAGTTCGAGGAGGTCCACTCTCTGAGGCTTTATCAACCAAATAGTAAGACGTGTGAAATCTTTTTCCAGAAAGTAAACTACATTCCACAATGCTTATCATCAAAGAATGGCAATCAGGACATGGAAAACCAATGAGAGAGGAGGTAGAATCGATCATACTGTCTTAACTGAGTTGTATCTCCTGAAGGGAAAAGAACCTCCAACATTCGTATTATGTCAGTCACCCTTCACCGTTGAGCACATACTCATCGACTGTAAAGATTTCCAACAAGCCAGACAACAAAATAAACTATTAACAAATGAAAAATACGATGGATCTCTTCAACAAAGTTCATGTAGACAATATAATTAATTTTCTGAAAGTCACAAGAAAAATTTTTACCGCTGCAAAATTCCTACCACTACACATTGTTTTAATCCAAAAAAAATAAAAATAAAAGAAAGAAACCCATAAGACTCAATAACTTACACAATAGAATATACAATAATCTTTCGTGATATTAAATGACGTAATAGGATTGATATGCAGTTAAAAAAACAACTACCCAACCAATCAGCCCACATTTTATCTTCTTGCTTTGAGAAAGGATTAGTTTATTGTTGATCATCTAAGGCGCCCTTACTGAGGAATTCCAATGGAGCTGCTCAAACATTGTGTGCCAGAGTCTGCCATCTTTTGAGTGCTGGTCTGTCAATCCCCACTTCCAAAATTTGTATCACATCCTCACAAAATGGAAGCATAGTAGATAGCAAGGTGTACTTCCTAAGACTGAGCTGGACCATCTTTCATGTCTTTACCTGGAGGCTGCTGTGACAGACCCTCATCTCTCAGATTGATTAACGAGGCAAACCTCAGTTGGTATGAAAAAGCAGAGATTATTTGAGGTGTGTGTGCACCAAAACTGTGTTCTCATTCAGTCGTGTGCAGGTGTGGAGCTCCTTTTTTTTTTTTTTTTTTTAATTCGTAACAATAATTTTGTTAATCAATCTTCATCACAGTGAAACTTCTCCATCAACAAAGATAAAGAGAAAGCATAATAGTTTTAAAAGAAAACAGAAGTTAAAGAACGAAATGCCTATAAATTTTGTGATTCTCGTTTTGTTTATAAGAGTTAAAATAATAATAATACTTAGTATAATAATAATAATAATAATAATAATAATAAATATTCATGCAAACTCCTCCTTGCAAACTCTCGACTGTAATCTTCAACAGCCGTTCTCACTGTCTCTAGCTCTTTCAACTGTCCAAAAAAGAAGACTACCCTGTGTTTTCTCCTCCTTTTTCACAGCAGTAATTATCCTCATATGCAAATTACTGCCATATGTATATTAATAAACCGTCTATAAACGAAAGTTTTTGTTTTCTCTTCCCTTTCTTGATTCCGTCGTATGACTTGTGTAAGTCACGTTTTCATTACTTTCGCCACAATTACAAACGATACGAGTTAACTGCTGATGATGCTTACGTTTGCATGAATATCTAGTGAAAAAATACAAGCATGTGATCTCCGGACAGAAATAGAAATGCTTGACAAAGGGGTGATATTCCCGAAATATTGTGAACTTCTGGCGTCACACAAGACAATCTGATCGAGGGGGAGGCCTGGGAAACGTGGGATTTAGTTTGAATTTTCTTTCTTACAACCCCAATCTATTCCCACATTCTTAGAAACTTTTAATTACCTATTTCTCTCTTTTCTCTCTCTCTCTCTCACACACACACACGTGTGTGTGTGTGTGTGTGTGTGTGTGTGTGTGTG
>NC_136515.1:37683845-37838845 GCF_053919585.1 Euprymna scolopes
TGTGTAGCGGCGGCAGGATTTTGTCTGTTGCGTACATATCTCATTACGTGTGTCTCTTTGACTGTATCTATGTATGTAATCGTGATAGTATTGTGTCTATATATGGCCGCGTTCATAATGTCTTATATGTGTATATAACCAAATGTGGACATAACTTTTTCCTGCATCCCGGTTTTGTCATTCGTAGCTGCAATGGGAGCTGCACTGCATGCACAAAATAACAAGTCAGAGGCTTCTTTTAATTAATGATTGTTTTTTTTTCTTTCTTTCTCAGTTTTAGTGATTCAACATTCTTTCTTATCGGCCACTCTTGACTTTTTTGTGTTTCCTTCTCCGGTGCATTCTTGCACCAATCTCAACGCGTCAGTTCCGCCCAAAATCAGAAAACAAACTAATGCGAGAGAAAAAAAATATCTTCTTCTCTTTCTTTCATGCTCTCTCTCTCTCTCTCTCTCTCTCTCTCTCTCTCACACACACACACACACACACACACACACACACACTCTTTTTCTTTCTTTCGTTCCACGTTCTCTTTCACATTTACTCGAATCGTTCTCTTTCACATTTACCTGAATGACCTATTTCAGGTCCTCTTGTCAATCCCAACTATAGAGTCAGTAATTTACCCTTTGAATTTTTCTTGCACTAACCAACCTTCACAACAAAATCAAAATTTTCACCATGCTGGCGTAACCCGGGATAAATTACATATCAACTGGTAACCCATTTATAACATTCATGTTTTAATCCATTTTTTTTCATCAAATTAGCTTTGTAGCTTGTGAAGTTTACTTTTCGCCGTCCAAATGAAAATGCTTAAAATAGTTACTGCGAATGTCTTTCTCCATGTACACTCGCCTAAATTAATAGAAACAAATAAAAACAATCTAAGCCAATCAAATGCATTGTTCTGAATTTATAAAAATTGCTGTTTTGATCCGTCCTGAATTTATAACAGGCCATATTTTTCTTCAGTTGAGCTTAAATCCACGTCATATCTAAGATCTACGTTGCCTCAGACCCCTCTCCCACCCTGCCTCTGTAGGACTTGCGATTGCTATCTGAACTCACGAACACACACAATTATAAGCATAGGCACTCAGATACTAGCGCACAGGCATACACACATCTTATTAACTTTTCTCGTCGTCGTCTGCTCATGAAAAGCAAATGTATAAACTTCGGTATTATTCAGCATTTCTTCACTGAACTCAAATGTTCACTCAAATGAACATTGACTCAACAATTTTCAGTCAAATATTATTTGTATAATTGAGTTTTGATTGCGATTTTTAGACACATGGATAATTAACAACCGTCAAATTATCAAAACTTCTTCAATATCTCAACTTATAAATCCTCTTTGATCTACAAGAACTCTAAAAATATTAACAAATATTCTGTTTTCATATCTATGTAAACTTCCATTTTAAGCAAATGTAAAATATCTCATCAATTTAGGTTTTTGAATTCATTTTGCTTGTGTTCATCATATAACATTTCCTATCATTTTCATATCTTCATCTCTCGACTCTATTTATAACGCATTTTCTCTCTGTGTGTGCGTGTGTTTCTATGTGCGAGTTCGTTCTCTGTGTACTCCAAAACGGCTGGACCGATTGTTTTTTTAATTTCACACAAATGTACTTTATAAATGTACTTATACTCCGATGAGTATCGAAAATCGATAATTGAAAATCGAAAATCGATAATCAAAAAAGTTCGATTAAAGAAGGCACAGTCCAATTTTGACAAAAGTTAATACCTTTATACAGTCTAACACCGCAAGCGCATTTGAGAAGTTTTATTACAGCACAAGCAAAATGATTTGGCGTATAAAATCAACAGTAGGTTCTTTGATAATACAGGGGCGCATTCGAAATAAATACTTACAGCAGAACTAGACCATGATACTTGGTTTTTGCATTTTAAACGTTAATTCAAGCCATTATATAAAAACAATTTTATCAAACCAACAGTAGGTTCTCTACAGTGCAATGTAGATTACAATGTATTGTGGACTAAGTTACTGCAGGGGTGGGGAGCATGTGAAGCTTCCTCTTGATGCAGGCAAAACCAGAGTAGATAATTAATCCATTTAATTGAAAAAATGGTCGATTTCACCGATTTCAATGACAATAAAAGTATTGGATCCGTTGATCCCCATTCAATCCCGGGTAACTTTATGTCTCCCTGCAAGCATCGAGTATATTAATGTTTAGCTCTGTTCTTAGCACTTTTCAAAGATGTTATTGTCGCCAAAATACACTATTTGAAGCCACAGCTGCGCCAAAAATATGTTATTTTTTCCTAGTAGTAAAAAAGCTATTAATCGCAAAAGTATAGGGTGGGGGATCGTCTTTGCTTTAAATATAAGATTAGCAGGACTACCGGTGTTGCCCAGGGACATAAATCGAATTGAAGCCTCTGTTCAGTCACAAGAGACAATTGATAACTCCTGTAAGGGTAGCTGCGTGGTAATTATGAGGCAAGGGTTGCGCAATATCCAACTACACTCTTCCTGAATCGGCACTGCTTCAATCCAGTGACAAGGATAAGTGCAGAACGATTGGAAACAATGTGAAGATAAGCAGGGCACCTGGAATTCCTAAATGCTCACCTGCTTTAGTACTGAGCAAGTTCAATGTTCTTTAACAAAGCCATAAAAAACACTTAACAAAAGATGTTAAATTGTGTAAAGTTTCTCCCCCACCTATTCGCCTCTAGAAGAGAATTTTTTTAGATGAAGAGTGAAAAATAAATCTTAAGTCTTCGGAGCCCTATTCAAAGTGCTACATAAAATTAGGGGTGCCTTAAGAGCACTATTAAAACTTAGTTTCTTCCATGCACCCTTTCCTTGTTGAGAAATGACGATATTTAAGAAACACTAAATTAAATCTGGAGTGTTTTTAATTTGAAAAACAAAAAATGCTAATTTTACAATAACATAAAAATTGTGTTTGATTTTTTATAACATTCATGGATGCAAATGAATGAATCTTTTTTCTTGTCTTTTTTTTTTTTTCTAAATTTTAGATATCATTTTTCCGGGTAAATACTAACTTTGTAGAAGCTTGAAATGTATTTTTGAAGTTTTAGCTGGATTATACAAACACACAAACACACAGACTATTGTTCTTTATATATTAGATGAGATATGTGTGTGGATGAGGTTGCGTGCGTAAAGGTAAAGGTTTCCGTGGAGATTAGAGGCGAGGTGGGTAGCTGTTTAAGATGTAACTGATACAAATTATTTGTGTAGCGAAGGCAAAATAAGGTGCAAGGCGAGACCAGGTCATAACGGACGCGAGAGGTAGACACGGTAGATTCCGACACACCCAGATCAGTCATTTCGATGATCTCAGGTTTAGCAGGGCGGGGCCCCTAAAGCAAAGCATGCGTTGTAGAGAAGGTGGGGGACTATCAAGTTTAATGATACCAATAGTAGTATTACTAATGCGAGGATAATTGGTATTTGGTGGCTAGGTGTCGCAGTTCGACTGACAAATTGTATGTCTGTATTATTTAAACACGAGAATTATATGATTTTTATTTTAGCAAATAAATAATTTAGTTATTTTCAGAATAGGTAACAAAAGAAAAGAATGAAAAAGTAAATTTACAACAAATAATTGTTACCAAAAGCAAGCAAGTTACTCCTGGATGATTTTATCTCTTAACTTATTTTAAAGGGTTTTTTTTTTATTAAGGATAAAGATAGTGCAAAACCTATCGAGTTAGAACAAAAACAAAAATAAAAAAAAAGTTATTTTATTCGAACCATAATCGAGCCTCAATAATCGTTTAAAAATCCAAAATAAAATATTGGTAAAACATTACATTTTTGCACGATTGGTGACATGTATTGGATGCGTTTCTATTAGTATTTTGTTTCATTTTTGGTTTTTGAACAATTATCCATCTTCGATTATGGCTTAAATAAGACCACTATTTTGTTTTTCGTTCAAACAATACAGGTTTTATGTTACTTTTATTCTTAACAAAAAACACTTTAAAATAAGTTAAAACACAAAAACCTTATTCGGGTAGGTAGAAGAGCAACGTAGCTTGCCTTTGGTAACATTTATTTGTTGTATTTATTTTAATGTCCCTTTTTTGCTTTGTTAACTATTCTGGAAAGTCACCAAACATTTATAAAGTCAAAAAATGGCGAGCAAAATGTTCCATCTTTTTAACGAATCGACAAAACATTGCAAAAGGATATCTTTTCATACCGTTACTAGATAACTATCCAATGTTGCGCAGGATTTTTTTTTTTTTTTTTTTTACCTTTAATTCTTATGTAAGCTTTTATTATTTATTTATTTATTTATTTTTCTTTTTGGTTTTACTTATTATCGCCTGTAGTGAGGATTAAATCTTTAATGTCCAAAAGACTGTCTTTTAGAATTGATTTTACTTAATACCCACATAAACTTCTACGCAGGAAGAATAAATCAGAATAAGTGTAAAAGAAAAGGGCATTTATCAGAAATAATGAAAACAGTCTCTCTATACATAATATATTGATTTTCTTTGCGTCAACAAACAAACGTAAATTATCATAAAGAAAAGAGTTTAAAAGTGTTCAAAGTGTTGTAGTGAGAATCAGAAGTGATTCGAACGAACACTAAAAAGCAAATGGCTCTAATTGCTACTTTCTTTTCTTCATCCGCTTCATTGGGATTCGTTCCTTTCTTCAGTTCTAAAGCAAGTAAGTTTTCACAGGAGCGTGTTAATTGAAAGTCTTTTCAACTAATGAAAATTTTTCAAACCCCCAAAGTAACAAGTCTATGTCAAAATAATAAGTTGATACGAACTTAGAAAGTCCTATAAAGCTAGGAAATAAAAAGCCGAAAAAGAAAGAGATTAAACCCAGTGCACCTCGAACAGAACTCAAGAACGTATGCTCTCCCGTGTTTTTGATCAGGGGAGACAAGTCTTAAAGGAATCTTCAATGACTCACATACAAGGCGTTTTCCTTTTGCGCGCACACACTAGTGAGAGTCAGGTCAACAGAAACTAATTGCTACCCATTCATACGCACTAACAGAACAAGGTAATCCACCAGACATGCACAGTGCCACGATGCCAAATACTCACATAAGTATATTACTTCCTGCCTACTACCACTTTTTTTTTTGCTCAACATATTATTCACACTATGAGCATTTTGATTTGTGACTACTAACTCAACTTTCTTCAAATACAAATTTGCATAAATGAACATTCACTAACTGAAAATAACTTTCATAAACAATTTATATTAATTGTTGGTGTGGTTCTTGTAATTACCTCAAAACACTAATGTCGTACAAAATGACCTACCAAAGCAAGAATTAGGATCTAAACGGAGAAAGTATTGTTTTGTCCATATGTGTTTGGATTTGTTGTGAGTTCACGAAATTGTACTTATATGTTAAAAGTCCATGACTTGTGTTGTTTGCTAAAATGCGACTAGTAACTCGTTTGTCCACAAAAAGTATTTGTAGTACTTCTATGACTAACAAGTGTTCCTGTGACAAGTTGAATCTTTCACTGGCAATAGTGTTTGGGCTGTTTCTTATATAGTCAATGCAAATAGGTGCTTATTGGTTTGAAATCCGGTATAGAACACCAATGCATTTGGACAACGAATCAGATTTCCCAGTGACGGAACATCACTAACCTATGAGAGATGAAGTGGGCATAGAAGTTGGTGACGGGACTTCTAATGGTTCAGTTTACAACGAAGTAGATTAGTGAACAGTATAAGTAGTAAGTGAATAAACAGAATGTTCATGTTGGATAGGAGGAGTGCAAAAAATAATAATAGTGGTTAACCATATGATATTACTGGAATGTGACAAAAAAGGGAACATGCAATAATTGTTGCATAATATGATGATATCCAATTAATTTTGGACACGGATAATGCCTATTGCCTTCTGGGTCAGATGTCAGCTGTAGTTATCTCGAATAATCTCGTCAAAAGGAACTGAACATAAAGAAACAAAATGGGCCATAGAGACTAAATAAAAGGTTAGATAAACTAGTGTTGTCTCGAATGATCCCATATGGGGCTGAGCAGTTAGGAAGCAATTAAGTCATTGGACTAGACAAAGGGTTATGCTACCTATTTTTGGTCCAAAATTTTGGAGATGAAATTTTAACCAAAAGAAAACTAATTGGGTAGTCGGCATGCACAAGAAGAAAAATATTAATTATATTACTGATGTGATTGGTAGGAAGAATCGAGAATTGTTGACGACAATGAGAAAAGAATGCATAAGAAAATAAAATAAAAACTCACACGACCAAAATATTGTGAACGAATCTTGGAATACAATTAACAGTATAAAATATTTATAATGAAGATTGTTAATAAACGACTGTATTACTAAAAAAATAATCCGGTTTCAGTTTGAGGAATTTGTAGACACAAGACCAACAAACAATGATTGTTCAATGGAATTCGGATTTAGTTTTGCCCACATTTAACTGGCTTTGTAACATATTGTTAACATTCAAAACTTTAATCTTGATCAACAAAGCTGAAACGTTTTGGCACTGATGCAGTAAGATTTCTGAAAATAAAACAAAAACTGCATTGTTGCTATTGAAACAGTTAATTGAGTTTTCCCCTTTTTAGCGTATTAAAACGTTGTCTTTAAATATTTAGAAAAATGCGTTCGGATACATTTTTTTTTACAAATGAAGAAAGAAAAAGAAAGAATAAAGGAACAAATTTCTGACAGGGAAAAGAAAAAAGGTAAAATGAAACACTAAAACAGTTTATTTGGTTTTATTCATGTTTTTGTGTGAAGTTTTCTATTCTTGTTTTCTTTATTACCTTGGTACAGGTTTTAATAAATTCTTGTAAAGAATTTTTGGGCATAGAGAGGTATGTAACAGAGTTGCTATTACATGTTAGAAGCAGCCGTATGATATATATGCAAATGACCAAGCCAGTGCGTAATGTGATATCACAGTGAGGGAAGAGAAGAGAAAGAAAAAAAAACGAGAGAAAAATGCACCACATGGCGAGGACAGAAAAAAGTGTGTGCTGTAGTGTGCTTGGCCCCATGATGGCGTAAATGATTATTAAGCACATGTCGAAACAATATGCAATGCATTGTTGGAAAGCAACGGTAATAAATTCCTTTTGTTAAAACTGAAAAAGAAAGCCGAGTCAAATTTCTTCCTTTTGTTAGTTTCCTTGCGACATGTTGGGCCGTGGCTACCGAGAAAGAAGGGCGATGCATATGACAGCATAACGTCACTTCCTAATTAAGTTGTAGGTATAGACAGCTTCCGGTATTCAACCACGTGGTCATGCTAACAGGCATAAAAAAAATATGGCTACCAATATGTGTTACCGATTGTCCATGTATGTTCTAAAGAAAAAGAACAATTCTCCATTCGGAAAATAATTATTATAATTGCACCTTTGGGATAATTTTAATCAAAATATTGTAAGTGAATTCGTGTTTGAACTTTTATTTTTATTGGAGAAAGTCGAATATTTCATTTTATTTTATTTTTATTTTTTTACTGCAAAACAAACAATTTTTGGCTTGTATTACTGCACACATAGATTCGAAAAAGTTGTCAAAAAACAAACATATAGCAAATAAATGTTATCAAAAGCAAGATAAGTTACTTTTCTACCAAACTGGATATATTTTTCGTGTTTTTATTCAATGTAACATGTTTATTCAGCTTGAAAAACATACATTGTTTACCGATGTATTGGAAAATTCAAAATGGCGCCCGATTCTCTTTTTAACACGTTAAGTTCGGGAAAAGGTGTTATAAATAAAAAAGTAGACAAAATACTATTAAAAAAATACCGAATATATGTCAACCTATGTCACGGTAATATATATTGAGCGAGTTTCTAACAGTATTTTGTCTAGTTTTATATTTATAGCACCTTTTCCCAAACTTACCGTGTTAAAGAGAGAGTCGGGCGCCATTTTGAATTTTCCAATACATCGGTAAACACAGTATGTTTTTCGAGCTGAATAAACATGTTACATTAAATAAAAACACTGAAAACATATCCAGTTAGGTAGAAAAATAACTTATCTTGCTTTTGATAACATTTATTTGTTATATGTTTGTTTTTTGACAACTTTTTCGAATCTATGTGTGCAGTAATACAACCCCCACTTTTTATATAATATTTTTAGTCCGTTCTTTTAATAATAAATAAAACTTTTCACTAAGTATTTTCAAATATTTTAAAGTAAGCATTTTTCACGGCAGTGTTTTTTTTTGGGGGGGGGTTTACGATTGTTGAATTATCAATATTTTAGCACGGGGCGTAGTTCATTTCTTTGAAATATATTTAAAACTTAAATTTTTCGTTTTTTATAACATTTTAACTGTGAATAATTTACATAACGAGTTTGTTTGACTGTACACATAGATTCGAAAAAGTTGTCAAAAAACAAATATATAACAAATAAATTTTATCAAAGGCAAGATAAGTTACAAACATGTCGACATTTTTCTTTTTAAAATATATTGATAAACATTGTATGATTTTCGAAGCGATTACACGTTTTAAAGTGAGTAAACCCACTAAAAACCTTCCCAGATAGGTAGAAGAGTAACTTATCTTGCCTTTGATAACATTTATTTGTGATATATTCGTTTTTTGACAACTTTTTCGAATCTATGTGTACAGTAATACAAACCTAAAATTTAATTTAACTTGAAAATAATATTTAAAATACACGTTCGTACACTGCACAAGCACCCTTATTATTATCATAATAGTAATAATAAAAAAACTGGTGTAGATAACATCGACTGGCGCCACACTACACCAACTAGTTGTGAAGGGTCAGGGAGGATGGAAAGACCGAGGTGAGAGAGTACTAACCAAATCTCCACTGGAAATGTGCAGTTCAAATCTGGTACCTTGGGGAGGCATTTTGTCACCCAAACCCCAGGAAACACCAATAGCCGATGCCAACGAGAAATCAGTGACAACGGCTGTTGCGATAACATGCGATCATCTGCACAAGTGGTCAAAAGGTGGAGAACACTGGAAATCTGGGGAGACTTGTCACTTGGTCTCCAGGGAACACCACAGGTTACTGCCAGTGAGCAATCACTGTTGATGGCTTGTGAGACAACTAATACACTACACATTTTGATGAAAAACATGGGGAAAAAATGGACATAGAAGAACAGAAAACCAAAACTTTAAATATAATTTCTGTATTTAAAGTAATAGTTATTTAAATATTTCAGCATATAATCTTGTGGAGAAAATCCAGCTTCCCAATAAGGGGCACTCTGGATAGGAACAAAAATAATCTCAGTCATGAAAGATTTCTCCTCCACCGACCGAAGACACAAAAGGTAGAGTGTAGCATCAAAACAGATACCACACTGATCTTGTTCCGAAGGCCAAAAAATATTTGTTTAATGTTTCTTTAATTGTTTGTTCCCTAAATTCATAATTCAGTTTTATCAGTATTAAATTGTATATTGCTTTAAAATTACTTAATTTTACATAATGTTTATATTTTATATTGAATAAAGTTCAGTTTAAGTAGTAATAGAACTTTTTTTTCAAATGACCCTCATATAAGTACTGACAGTCTGACAAATCTTACCTACATTGCCTATAGACATTTTTCAGTTAACAGGCCTTCTTCTTACTCTCGGTGGCCGTGGTTGGGTCCGAGTGTTAACGTGTAACAACGCCGTTAAAGAAGAATAACGACGACGTTACAAAAGAATCCCATGATTTACGTATCCAATTTTATCACATATACACACGCAGTACAAGGTAACGCACACACATATAATACTACACTGTCAAATACTCAAATACGCACATATTCATACAATGAACATTTTAACTATGAACATTTACTAACATGCAAATAAATTAAAATATTCTTATGAACTTTCTTATTTTATTCAAAAAATTATGTTTATGTTTTAGATAGCGCTTGTTACCTTGTGACTCCTCTATTATTTCAATGTTTCATTTCATTTTTATTTTATTATGCATATCTTTTTTCTTTTTTTTTTTTTTTTACAAAGGCATCACCACATTATCAAGGCCCAGAGGCCACTCAAGGATAAGGGTTAAAGAGTGTACAGTAGAAATTGGTCAATATAGTAATCATTAGTAATGAAAATTTGGTAAATTTAATAACTTATATGGAACGGCTCATCAAGAACTTATTTACTTTAGACTTGAACACAACCATATTGTAGTCAGCCGGAAAGCAGGAAAACGGAAGACAATTCCACAGGCGTGCAGTTCTAAGAAAGAAGCTTTGTTCATGGAATCTACGTTTAGGTTTAGGCACAGATAAAGAGTGGGGGAAATTATTGATAGTGTTTACAGCTAGACGAGTGTTTCTTGTGAAAGTTTGGCGAGGGGGGACCATAGATTGAAGCTCAGTTGAACACTTTCCATGAAAATAACGATACATCAGAGACAAACTCGCAACATCTCTTCTGTGAGATAGAGGTTGCAAGGAGGAGAAAAGGACATCTCCTACGAGGCTACGAAGTCTATTTTGAACTCTATCAAGGCAGGACAAGTCCTTTCTAGCAGCTCCTGCCCAGATGTGGCAACAGTATTCCATCCTTGGACGTACCTGGCTCTTATATAGGTAGAGAATAGCATCAGCAGTGAGATATCTACTGGATCGATAGAAAGATCCCACCATGTTTGTGTGTGTGTGTGTGTGTGTGTGTGTGTGTGTGTGTGTGTGTGTGTGTGTGTGTGTGTGTGTGTGTGTGTGTGTGCGTGCGTGTGTGTGTGAGGGGGGTGTTCATTTTCTTCCTTAGCTAAAACAAAAACTTTTTACCTCAATTTATATTAAATGTCGGTGTGGTTCTTAGCTTTATTCAAAGATGCTTCCCAGATGGCTTCTACCAAGATCAGGGACCATACCACAAATGCTTAGACCGATATTTAAGAGAAAGAAAACGTCGATAAAATCGATCTTCATATGGTGACAAGTCAAGTGAAAGACAATGGTTAATTGCATTATGCACGTATAGATTTGGGGTCATCGTTTGCAACAATTCAATATAGATGACGGTTATTGTTGTTGTTGTTGTTGTTGTTGTTGTTGGGTGTGGTGTAGATCTTAAGTACAACTACGCCCCTAGTCACACCCAAGTCACAACAGCCGGTTGACTCAGAAACACCTTTGGTCAACCTCGTTCATTGATTCCAGGCTGTTAATTCTACTTTACTTTTCATAGTGTCAAGTTGCGACAAGTTAGAAAGAGTTAAGGATTTATGCCAGTCCTGGGCAAACAATGGCCCGTGAGCCTCATGACCAACCTAATCTTATAAAGAAAATATTTCTTAAAATATCGTTGATTTTGTTGTTGTTTTCTGGAGATAATGAGGTCTTTTGTCATAAACGATAACATTTTTTTTTTTTTTAGTTTTTGTTCATTCCAGAGTAAATTGCCACTGATAGCAACCATATTTATAGAGGGGCTAGCTGAGTGAGTATTTGTGTAGCGAAATGTTTGTTCACATTACATTTAAATTTCTGCGTCTTGGTATGGTAAAGCAGACACAGAGCAGAAGCTATTAGAGTAAATAAAATCAGATCAATTAGGGTTTAAGGACTCCAACAGATAGGGGAAACAAAAGAAACGGTTTTCGGTCGACACCAGTTGACCTAGATCTTCGCACGCGTACATGGCATACTGGAAACAAATATATATAAAAAAAAAAACAATTTGTTCGATTTTCGCCAACAAGATTTATTTTTTAATGTAGGGTGCCATGTGCGAAATCGTGTCACGATAAAGAAAATGAAAAAGACTATAAAAAGAAAAGAGAGCATGTTAGAGAAAACGATCACGCTAGAGACGTGATTGACGTTACAACCATTATGAGAAGTCACGCGAAGCGGGAAAATATATTTTAATATTATTTAAAAAAAAACTTTTAAACAAAACTTTGATGCTTGTTAAGCTATAGTCGACAAATCGATTTTTAAATATATCATTTTAAGTAAAAGCAATATGACAACATGTCAAAAATAGAAATATAATAAAAAAAATTACAAAAATTCAGCAAGTAGAACTGCTATTGTGTTTTTTAGTAAAAAAAAAAAAAAAAAAAAAAAAAAAAAGCCTATCGCTATAGACAACAAATATTGCAGCCATAAAACAAATAATCTAAAATATTCTTTTCGGAGTTATGTCCCCTGTGTATAGCCTCCTACTGCTTACTTTATAACATCTAAGAAAAATGTTATTTTACCCAATTTCCATAAAAACCACTTTTAACTAGAAATAAATTTCTATTCAATGATTTTTCGTAATTTTTGGATATATTACTATTTTCGACAGAACAAATAAATACATAATATTGTTTTTAACTTCTTCTACTACGTTACGCATGCATATTTGTAATGCTGGCGTTCGACCATCACATGGCAAATTCCATTTCTTTAATTTTCACACTTTTGCACCGATTTTCCTGGCTAAAACCAAATATAAAGTTCTGCATGGGTTTAAATACCCTATATATTAAGTTTCTTGTCTGTAGACCAAAAACTGACAGAGGAGTTTGGTGGGCAAAAATTTTTAAACAAATAGATATGCATACTGCACAATTGTCTGTAAACTGATATCATTAAAAAATTAGATAAGCTCTGTCTATTGCAACAACCTTACACGCTTCTTTTCTTGTCATATTAGCCAACCGCATTACAAGCGGATTTCCCTTTACGATACAGGGTAGGACTTAAGCAGTATATACAATTCGTACTTTCAGTATCCTCAGACTGTTAATTTCTCAAATCTTACATCACTAAGATACTCTTCTGATTAGATATAAAAATTTCTCCCGAGCAGTTCACATCCAGTGATCATATATCTAATCCTCATTTAATTCCTTATATCACTTGAATTTTACCTTAAATCATCATTCTATCCCTAAGCAAAGATGAACACCTCATAATACTCTATTCAACTTTTAAAAAATTAGATAGACGCAGTTACAATATCAGAGACTCCCTTGGAGTGCTTTGTGCCTGACTTAGTCTATGAACTTGAACAATAAACCACGACACTATGTACCTATAATTCCTCTGAAAACCGCAAAAAAATACCACTGCTAGTATGCTACGCATATCTTATAGATACTTTGCCTCTAAGATGACTGCCTTTGTCTGTTTTGCATGACAAACCCCCTTTTTTAACTCTACCCCAAACTCTATACCCTAACGTGTAAGTATACTGCACTATTACTTAAATCCTCTCTCCTGATCACAAACTAACTACTTTATTTCCTAAACTGCTATCAAATCTAATCCATTATACGTTACTTAGAGGGGTCCTAGCTCTCAACCCTAAACCCTAATAGACTGAATTTCGTCAATCGATACACATTAACACCTAAAGATTTCTTAGACATCCTGTTGATTATACTCTTATCCCAAAACTAAGCTTCTTAGTAAATACTTACTAGCCATAGTCCTATACATAGATTAAAAGTGATCTATAATGAACAGCAACCCTTAATATCTTCTTTTGATAGGAGTTAGTATTGCAATAATTTATGCACAAACTGAACCGGAACTCACCGTAATACAAACTTCTGGATATATAGAGAAAGGCGAAGCCATCTTCCCTCGTTAGAAGTCTGAAATTCCATACATTCGTATACACTGAAAACATGCCACTTATCCATCCATCTATATTTAACTATACTTACAGAATATGCCATAACTTGTATCTTCCAGGTATACCTGTACTTAACTGTACTCCAAATCAAATTTTCTCTTGTATCTATATTGAACATATATCTTATCTTTCAGTCGTATTAAATACTCAGTCTGGACACGCAATTTCAATTTCTGATATTAAGTAGATCATACTTTAACATATTATCCTATTCCTGAACTTAGAAAACTATATCTAACCATACATAAACTCGTCTCACTACAACCAATGCTGTTGCAAATGTAGTTGCTTCCACTGCATGAATTTTTACCTATCCCCTCTCCCATTAGCAACGAAAATTGAAAGCATAGTAATGTCTTTCTAATCACTTTGAGGAGTATAATTTTCAGTAGATGTTAACCTAAAAAAACGATTAATATTAACTATCCATGCGGGGTCGCAGAAATACCTGGATTAGGACCCAGGTGCAGGGCGAACCTTCTTGGTGCTGATGGACCCATAGATCTTCCCAGGTCATCCGTCTAGGAGAAGGAAAACTCTGAAGCCAAACCTAGGGGAGGGAGGCCTCTTCAGTCCTGGACGACAACCTTGCTAGAGCTGGTGACAAACAAATCACCGGTTGGCAAACCTAAACTGCTTAAGGAGGAGATAGGCTTTGCCTATCGCCCAGTTCTCATACTCCTTCTTTGCCTATTAGCCAGGCATAGAGGTGCTATCACAGGGACTCGTCAGAATCGCCCAGTGGTTGACCTTGTTTCCTGACTAGGGCAATGAACACCATTTTTCCCCCGCTCCTGCCACATCCCATCCCTCTAAACTGGACACTGTGGAGGTGCTTCAGTACCATATATGTCGGTGCAGTTGGACTGGGCTGACTTTGCCTAATGGATAGAGGGTACTGGATTGACAGTTTCCTGGCTACTGTTTCCGACTGATAGTACAGAAATCCTAACTCTTTGGTAGTGCTTAGAGCGGATGCTCTATCAACAGTTGTATAATATCAGGATGTTTGTAGTGCCATGTCGCGCATGGAAAGTGACCCTGCACTCATCTCTGGTGGGCTTTCCTGAGGCCACAATCCTGTGGGTGAGGACAGCTGATGGTCTACTTGTGTTGCATGTCTGATATTCTGCACAACCACTTGTCCAGCACCCCTCACTCCCTCACCCTAACTGAAACTTTTAAATTAAACAAAATTAAATGACATCTCAAGCAAAAGTTACATTTAAACCAGGACCAAACTTAAAGAAAACCAACCTGCCTCCTCCCTTGAGGCTTGCATTTACGAATATCGGCGGGCTTAGAACTAACTTAGATGATGTTGAATCATATCTCCATGTAAACACCCCGGATATCTTAGCATTAAGTGAAACTAACCTTCACTACTCCATTCCCTCTAACCACGTTAACATGCCTGGTTATCTCCCACTCTGCCGTAAGAACTCGGACAGACATATGCATGGGCTTGGAGTCTATATTTGTAACACTCTCCCCCTGACTAGAGAAATAAAACTAGAGTCAGACGTTCAGGCCTTTATGTGCTTCAGACTAAATATGCAACATAATATTAGCTACTTATATTTTCTCTACCGCTCTTCCTCAATCCAAGACTGTACCCTAATAAACAAAATCTCTGACAGCATTGATATAGCACTCTCCCTCAATGCTAGCGCACAAGTACATGTATTTGGTGACTTCAATGTCCACCACAGTAACTGGCTTGGATTCTCTACTTACACAGACACAGCTGGTAGCACAACACATAGCTTCTCTATATCTCATTCCCTATCTCAGTTGGTTACATTTCTGACGCGTTTCCCAGACCAGCAAGATCAACATGTCTCACTTTCTGACCACAGTTCCCGATGATTATATAACAAATGCCCACAGCCCACTTGGGAATGCGGATCATGCTGATAATGGTAGAATTCGCCCTAAATTCTCGCCCTAAAACTGAAGACTCACTACTCAAAACAACGAGGTATTACAAGAAGGCTGACTGGGAAGCCATCAGGGAACTCATCAGAGATGCCCCATGGCAAAATATCTTTTCTCTTCCAGCTGAACATTGTTCAAATGAGACCACTGAATGGTTCAAAACTGCAATTGAAGCACATGTTCCCACATGGAAATTCTATAGCAAGCCCCACTCTCCCCAACTCTCCCTTGTGCAGCTGCCATTGCTCAAAGGCAGCATGCGTTCCACAGATTCAACCGACATAAGTCCAGTTCAAACAGACAGAAGTATATAGAATCCAGAAATAATTGTAAGAGAGTAATAGCGACAGCTAAGACAGATTACACTGAAACCACCAAGAAACACATCGAAGCACAGAAATTAGAAACCCCTGATTTTTGGAAAATCTACAACAGTCTACTAAATAATGGGCAGTCAACGATTCCCCCACTATCAAACAATCATGAGGTTGCTTGCATAGCAACTAACAAGGCTAATCTGCTTGCCAGTCGGTTTGCCTCAAACTCCACACTGGACCCGGCACACCACTTCCTCCCCAACTTTCCTTTGCGGACAGACGCCACACTAGACGATTTGAAAATCACCCCTTCTCAGGTGCATGGTATCATAAAAAACCTAGACACCTCAAAAGCATGTGGACCAGATCTCATCCCGGCTGTGCTAATAAAAAAAATGCTTTGCTGCTCCAGTTCTCTCCAAACTTTACAATAAATACCTTAACGAATCTTGCTTTCCCGACTGCTGGAAAACCGTTTCTGTGGTACCAGTCTTCAAGAATTCTGGTGGAAGAACTGACCCACTAAATTATCACCCCATTAGTCCCCTCCCACTTTTTGCCAAAATATTTGAGTCCTTAGTTAATCAAGCCCTAGTCCAACACCTAACAGCTGTTTAACTCCTGACCGACAAACAATATGGATTCAGGCAAGCCGGCTCAACAGCAGATATCTTAACTGTAGTCTCTGAATGTATATACCGTTCACTGGGCAAAACAGGAGAGGGTAGAGCGGTAGCCCTTGATACATCTAAGGCTTTTGATAGGGTATGGCACATGGTCTTCTAAGGAAAATTAGATCATATGGTATCACTGGAAGAATACATAATGTAATTAAATAAGAGAAAAATCCAAGTTGCCCTCGACAGTCATACACCTAAACAATAAAATGCGGGAGTACTTCAGGGGTCTATCCTTGGACCTTTATTATTCCTGATATTCATAAATTACCTCCCTGATAAAATTGTTTCAGAGATGGGTATATTTGCCGATGACACCACCCTCTATAAACGGCATGAGGGGAAAACAAACGAACACATATCTAAGGAAATGGCAGAAACACTAGAGGATGACCTCCAATCTGTAGTGAAATGAGGACAAAAATGGATGGTGACATTTAATGCTGCCAAAACTAAGCTTGTTTCCTTCAATAACTACAAGAAACCTTTTCTACCACCAATAGCAATGGCCAAGAACACACTGCCTGAAAGCACTGCCTTTAAACTTCTTGGCCTAACGTTTACAGGGAACATAAACTGGAATATATACATTGAGAGCATTGCCAAGGTTGCTGCAAAGAAGGTGGGCTCTCTCTACCATGCCAGAAAATTACTTACACCTGAAAGTATCCTGTACCTCTATAAGGCCACCATTTGCCCATGTATGGAATAGTGTTGTCACATTTCGGCTGGTGCATCTGCTGCTTGTCTCTCGCTCCTGGACAGGGTTTAAAAGAGAGTAGCCAACCTGATAGGTCCTGAACTGTCATTTAGGCTTCAGCCTCTGTCCATCGACGAAATGTTGCATCCCTCTGCCTGTTCTACAAATACTTAATGGTGAATGCTCTGACGAACTGCAAGCACTTGTATCTCCTCGACGTGACTACCCCCAACAAACCCGACAAGCAACTAAGTCCCACCACTTTACAGTAGAGATCCCTAGGTGTAAGAAAGCCTTTTACTCCAATAGTTTCTTCCCCAGAACTGCAAGTCTTTGGAACTCCCTTCCAGGATACTGCTTTCCCAACTGTAATGTGAACAAACATCTTTCTATTCATCTCCATTCATAATGCCCCCGCAAATTATGTCCCTGATAGTAGCCCCCTACTTCAAAGTGGCACTGGCCTTGTTTGGGGTAAAAATTGAATATAAATTTTTTTTTTAAATATATAGAAAGATATTTGTGTTTACTATAAACTTTTTACACAAGTATAAATCATGTAGAATATCTGCATGAATATAATTACACGTAATAGTTAACTAAAGATGATCATCCCATAGGAAAACCGAAAAATACTAATAGGAAATTAATTTAAATGACTGTTTAAAAGAATATCCAAATTAACTAGATCTTTTGCGTATAAATACAATTCCACGACTCATATATAACAAAGTAGGAATATAAGTGAAGTAAGTTTATTTCAATTCCAAACAGCAAACTACAAGGTTTTCCTTTGAAAGACATACCTCTTTGAATCTAATAGACTTAATATAACAGATTGCGGATGCATGTATGGCGACTATATGCAAATACTGAGCTATGTGAGAAATGACGTCATGATAAGGAAAATGAAAAAGACTATAAAAAGGTGAGAGTATGTTAGAGAGTATGATCACGGTAGAGACATTGCTGACGTCACAGCCATAATGAAAAGTCACACGTGGCAGGAGAATGAGGAAATAAATGTCGTTGTTACAAAAAAAAGGAGTTGAGTTATTACTTGTTCTATGTTCCTTGCGATGTACTCTGCTACAATGTGCTGAGTGTACATGTGTAAACGTGTATAACGTTACATTAAAAAGAAGTAAACATTCAGAAAATCTTGCTGTTTTGGTAAATAATGACTAGATTAAATTATATGCAAATCTGAAATATTTGAACTTTTAAATTGGGGGTTGTGCCAATATTATGACTTAAAAACCTTTTAAAATACTCTGAATAAACTGAAATTTAGTAAATATTTATTCATTCATGTTTAATATTTATATTATCCTTGATGCTTTATGTAGATTGATGATGTTTTAAATTAATGCGTTTCAGGTGAAAACCTTGTTACTTACCTGTCATGTCAAAATTAGTGTAGATTCAAAAAAATTACGAAAAATGATCTAGTAGAAAAATAATTGCAAGTAAAAATACGATTCATCGAATTATCAAGTTTTATCGCTTGTATTAATGTGAAAGAGCTGTGTGACTAAATCAGTATGACAAACTGACTTCTCTCCCTTGGCTTAAATCGACTAAAATTGACGGTTCGCCACTTTTAAACACATTTTTAAAGAACATAATTGCGGATGACTTTTTGTGTAAAATACATCTAGTAAATTTTTTATTGAGTCATTTTTCATAATTTTTTAAAGTTTATACTAATTTCGACATGACACGTAAATATATAATAATGTTTTCACCTGAAATGCGGTGATCTAGTGCATGGTCTAAAAAAATCACCAATTTACACAATCTACACAAGCACCTTATTTTTATTCTCTAGTTATTTGTAAATTTAAGAGTAAAACAAAAAAATCGAAAATATTTATGGCATTTAAAAAGAAATGAGCTAAACGAAAATATAAGTAAAATACTACCGGGCAACGCCTTGCAGAAATAGCTAGTATATATAAAAATAATGTGTGTGACTTTAACACTGCCATAATTTTGATGGTACAGTCTACGTCATATTGCAATGGGCGGAGTATTGATATAATTGCTAAGTCAGCAAATTCGATCTGGATAAGATGGCCTTGTGCCATGCTCTTAATAAAGAAGCCTTGTATTGGGCGTTGGTCAGCTTACCTTTTTGTGTTTGAAGTAAGATAGGTGAGGGGAGGAGATTGTACTACACCCTTTTTTGTTTTTTATTTGATCTTTATTCAAAAAGCCAATTGACGTTGAATGAAATACTTGGGTGTAACGCTGCAAGACATTCTGCTTGACTTCTAGTAAATAAAGAAACAAAAAACAAAAAAAAATGCAACAAAACATATAAACAGAAAATCACTAAGAACATTTCCAGCTGGTCACGGCGTAGCGAATCATTTTGGGCGGAATTCTTTACAACATGACAGAAGAAATAAAGGAAGAGGAAAGAAGAAAAACAAAACAAAAAAAAGCACAAGAAAAAACACAAGAACAAAAATAACTAAAATAAAAAATAAGATAAACTTGTTTATATAAACTCTGATCTGAACGTTGGTAATGTTTAATACGTTTAGTTATCTGTTTCCGATAATAACGGTGAAATTAAACACAGGGTCCGTTTAGTGTAGGGATTCTGTAGTAGTTGTAGTGACTGAACCGTGAAGTGATTCGAACGCTAAAAAACAAATGGCTCACCATGCCACGCTGCCAAATACGCATATATATACGCATTTTATTCACAGTATGAATATTTTAACCTATGACTATCAACTCCGTTTTCTTTACCAAAAATACAAAGTTGCATAAATGAACACTTACTGATTGAAAATAATTTATATATATATATATATATATATATATATATATATATATATATATATATATATATATATATACTGGTTTTAAATACTAGTTAGGTCTAGTGGCCTAATGATGCTGTATTTCAAATAGAAATCACAGCTGAAACATGTATACACATATGCAGCTTGTTTGTATCAATAAAGAAAATTACACAATAATGTAGCTTTACTTGTTACATTATATATATATATATATATATATATATATATATATATATATATATATATATATATATATTAAAGTAAGCTTGTGTGTCTATCTGCCTGTGTGAGTAACGGTCTCTACCAAACTACTTTGTCAATTTTTGGTTGACAGACTTGAAACTTGATATATAGTAGATTTGGACCTGTGAAACGCATTCGATTTGATTTTTAACCGGTAAAAATACGTACTAAGGGATAATTCTTTTTTTTTTTTTTAAGTTAGAGCTTGGCAGGCGTAAATCGATTAAACGTGTTATTTCTGTCCATGCGCAAATATACATTTATACTTTTAACAACGTTATTTTGTAAGTTTTTATATGCGTATACATTTAGATAACGAATAATGCCAGGGAGGTACATATTTCGGTTTCGATTCTAGCTGATCAGCATATATTAAAATAAAAAATGTTTTACTACTAGGAATGATGGGCGACCTACTATATATATATATATATATATATATATATATATATATATATATATATATATATATATATATATATATATATGAAATAAAATGGAGGTGGAAGGACCTGGATACTCAACGTTTCGCCCGATTTATGCGGGCTTCTTCAACAGGGATGGTCATTGACGAAAGAGTCGGAGGATTGGGGCTATATATAATGATGGGGGAGAGCAACGTGTTTTTCTTATGTAAATTAGATGTCATATATACATATATATATATACATTTTATGAGAGAAAAAAAATAAATTAGAGTAAACTAGTGTAGTGGAATACGTCTAAACGTTAAAATATCGTAGAGATTTAAAAAAAAAATTGTGTTTGGAAATATAGCGGTGATAGATTAAGTAAATAAAATGACACGAGATTACGAAAGAATTTTTTTTTTTTAATTAGAAATAACTGAATTGGGATAAAATAGCGTAGTAACTTAAAAGATGGTGTCTAAAAATAAGAATAGGAGGTGATAAAATGGAGTCTAAAAATAGATAATGATAAAATACAGTAAATAAGTAAAATAAAAATAATAAAATTAAGTGAAATTACGAATTTTTTTTTTTATATCGCATTTAATCGGTGTTCAAGTTGTTCTCTTTAATAATTATTTTCGACAGAAAGGGAGCAACGTGGAAAAAACCTTTTCTTTGCTTAATTATATTGCTGGAATACAAAAAGAAAATCACTAAAAATTTACCATAACCGAAATCGAGACCATTCCCTAAATAGCCAGACACACAACAGACAATTAACATTACCAACTAATAAAAACAACGACACAATCCATAAGAACCTAAATAAGACAGGCATTCAAATAACAAAATTAAACTCTTTAACAATTAGGGATCTAACATGTAAAATTGTAACTAATACCAACATTAACACCAAAGCCGGAATATATTCCATACCCTGCCTTGATTGTGGAAGAATATGCGTAGGAGAAATTCAACGTAATTTAAATAAAAGAATATATGAACACAAAAGAGATGTAAAAAATAATAATACACTGAACGCCATATTTTGTCACATCATGGAGAACGACCACCATTTTGATTTTAACAAAGCAACTTTCCTTAAACACATACATAACAGATCCACACGATGTTTAATTGAGTCAGCTATAATCTCCCATTCCAGCAATATAATTAAGCAAAGAAAAGGTTTTTTCCACGTTGCTCCCTTTCTGTCGAAAATAATTATTAAAGAGAACAACTTAGACACCGGTTAAATGCGATAAAAAAAAAAAAAATTCGTAATTTCACTTAATTTTATTATTTTTATTTTACTTATTTACTGTATTTTATTTTATCATTATTTATTTTTAGACTCCATTTTATCACCTCCTATTCTTATTTTTAGACACCATCTTTAAAGTTACTACGCTATTTTATCCCAATTCAATTATTTCTAATTTAAAAAAAAAAAAAAAATTCTTTCGTAATCTCGTGTCATTTTATTTACTTAATCTATCACCGCTATATTTCCAAACACAATTTTTTTTTTAATCTCTACGATATTTTAACTTTTAGACGTAATCCACTACACTAGTTTACTCTAATTTATTTTTTTTTCTCTCATAAAATGTATATATATATATATATATATATATATATATATATATATATATATATATATATGTATATATGACATCTAATTTACATAAGAAAAACACGTTGCTCTCCCCCATCATTATATATAGCCCCAATCCTCCGACTCTTTCGTCAATGACCATCCCTGTTGAAGAAGCCCGCATAAATCGAGCGAAACGTTGAGTATCCAGGTCCTTCCACCTCCATTTTATTTCATATTGTCGGATTTAATCCAGCTCAACAATCATATATATATATATATATATATATATATATATATATATATATATACACACACACACAGTATATTCTCGTTGAGACAAGTGTTATTAAAAAGCACGGAATTCTGTTTCACTTTTTTTTTTTTTTAACTTTCTCCAATCTCCGAATATTTATTTATTTAATTTATTTTTTTTTTTTTATTATTTATTTATTTATTTTTTTTTTTTTTTGCGTTTTTCTCAAAATTTTTTAGGTTGGATCCATAAGTTTCTTTAGCGACTGCTTTCGATAGGAATACTTCTATCATCCTCGGGCATATTGCGTTATAAAAATTATGTTTTTAATTTTATGTTACAGGTCACATTATGGCTGATTACGAGTTAGGTGGGCGGACAACATTTTTTTAATATACATATACATATTTAAAATCTTAAAATTACTACCCTACGCATTTTAGAATATTTCGACTGTACTCGTAATTAATACTATTTATTTGAGCTTTCTTTGTCTTAATATTCAACGCTTCAATATTTTTAATCTATTAATATTATTCTCGCTTTGTAAGACCTTAGTGTTTTACACCATGATTCTTCGGAATTCAGAATGATGGCAGCCATGTTTTCCCAAATGTGGTGATATTGCACTAGAGTTGGAGAGTTAATCTCCGCGACAACGTGTTTGTAGTATAACCTATGTAGTTAGTAGTATTAGAGATACACTCTCCTCATGGACAGTTAAATTGGTAAACTACATTGTTTTTTTTTCTAACAAGTTATTTGTCTGCAAAATGTTGTTTTTGATTACGAGGCTAATCGTATGCAGTTTTTTTTTTTATAATAGATAATGAATTTTATGTTTTTGTTATCATTGGTAACGAATTATAATTTTTGGAATATTCTCATCAGTTTTGGAATTCTTGTGTAGCTGGTTACGATAATATAGATGTAGTGAAAATTGTAGTGTGACTGCATCACGGAGGTGGGCTGCGGCTGCATGTGCGAACTCGAAACCCGAGCGATGGGAGACGAGAATACGACAAATCATCAGGTTCGATCGCGCATTAATTTGCATAAATGAGATAATATAAGGCCGGGAGTTAAGATGTTTGCGAAGGTTGAAGATATGAAGCGAGTCGGACTTTTTTGTCTTTTTGTTTGTTAATTCCAGTGGGATTTGTTGTATTTCTTTAACTATCGTCGTCAAATGAATGTGTTGGAATGCAGTTCGGTCTACTTGTTTGTATTAAAGTGGAATTTGGAATGAAATCTATAAATATAAAAGCGAAAATGTATGTATGTATGTGTGTTCGCTTTTTCTGTATGTCTACAAAAGGCTTTTTTTTTCAGAGAAGCGGTCGGTCGCTTCACAACCTTTAAAACTTTTTATATCACATATAAATCGTAATATCTCACAGTTAACAACGAAGCTCGCCTGTCTATTTAATTTGCTCGATTTCGAGAAGATAAATATTCAACATTAGTCGCTCGCCGCATGTAGGTTAGTCTTTTTCCTATAAAATCTTGGGAAAATAAAAATCCCTCAGTCAAACTTGACCTCATTGACCCATTAAAACGGGAACCTGCCAAATCCAAGTAATTAAATAAATTCAAACGTATTTCCGTTAGCATCTCGCGATGGGGCAATGGTTAACGGCGCACTTTTTTTTCACACTTTAATTTACAACTTTGCCTCAACGGTTCGGGTTTGATCCTCATACTTACTTTTTTTTTTACCCTCCCCACACACCTCCAAACACCCGGGCAACGCCGGGTACCCCTCGCTAGTCTATAAATATAAAAGCGAAAATGTATGTATGTATATATGTATGTATGCATGTGGGTTCGCTTTTTCTGTATGTCTATAAAAGACTTTTTCCAGAGAAGCGGTCGGTCGCTTCACAACTTTTTAAAACTTTTTATATCACATATAAATCGTAATATCTCACAGTTAACAACGAAGCTCGCCTGTCTATTTAATTTGCTCGATTTCGGGAAGATAAATATTCAACATTTGTCGCTCGCCGCATGTGGGTTAGTCTTTTTCCTATAACATCTTGTTAAAAAAAAAAAAAAAAGAAAAAAAAAAAAAGAAAGCGTTCCGCAGTAAATGAAATACTATCCCGCAGTCAAACTTGACCTCATTAACTCATTAAACGGGCACCTGCCAAATCCAAGTAATTAAATAAATTCAGACGTATTTCCGTTAGCATCTTGGTCAACGTCGCACTTTTTTTTTTTTGTTTTTTTTTTTCACACTTTAATTTACAACTTTGCCTCAACGGGTGGGTTCGATCCTCATACTAACTTTTTTTAATCCCCCCACCCCGCAGTTTCCATACACACCTCTAAACACCCGGGCAACGCCGGGTACCCCTCGCTAGTTCGCTTATATTTGTTGAAAAAAAGTCGTCGCTGTTAACAGAATTTAAAGATTCGATTCGAACCACCTGTGTGTTTTAAAGTCGTCGTTTTTCAACGAGGAATTTAGAGGGAAATCCTGTTGTGTTGAAAAGAAAAAAGTTCTCGTTTTTAAACAAAAAATATTTTACTCGAGTACAATTCGAATCAGATTTTATTGTGTTTGAAAAAAGTCATCGCTGTTAAAAGAACTTAAAATGCGGTTCGAATGACACGTATGCATTAAATTCGCTTTTCAACAAGGAATTTAAGATGAAGTCCTGTGGTGTTAAAAAAAAAAGGTGTCGTTTTTAAACGACTTTCATTTTTAATGAAAGCGCAATTCGAGTCGGATTTTATTGCGTTTGAAAAAAGTCGTCGCTGTTAAAAGAACTTAAAATATTATTCGGACGATGTGTATGTATTTAAAAATTATTTTTAAATACGGAATTTATCATGAAATCGTGTTGTGCTGAAAAAGAGAAAAAAGGTGTCGTTTTTGAGCGATAGTTATTTTGGTGAGAGTACAATTCAAGTCGATTTTGTTTTTGAAGAAAAAGTAGTCGCTGTTAAAAAGAATTACAATGCGATTGAGTCAACTTGTATGCAAAGTCGTTTTTAAATGAGAAATTTAAAAATTAATTACTGTGTCTATCCGTGTAACCCACTTTTGCTAAGTAGTATCTGTCTTTGTCGGGGAGTAGTGAGAGTTAGCTGTGTCTAGCGGAGTAGTGAGAGTTAGCTGTGTCTAGCGGAGTAGTGAGCGCTAGGTGTGTCTAGCGGAGTGTTGAGCGCTAGGTGTGTCTAGCGGAGTGTTGAGTGCTAGGTGTGTCTAGCGGAGTGTTCAGCACTAGCTGTGTCTAGCAAAGATGGATACTACTTCCCTACCCAGTTTATGATCATGAGATCAGGGGGGTAGTGGAAATTGTAGTGTGACTGCAGTCACGGAGGTGGGCTGCATGTGCGAACTCGAAACCCGAGCGATGGGAGACGAGAAAGCGACAAATCATCAGGTTCGATCGCGCATTAATTTGCATAAATGAGATAATATAAGGCCAGGAGTTAAGATGTTTGAGGAGAGTCGAGCCGTTGAATGCTCGAGAACCGGACTGATTCTGGTTAGAGCGGAGAATGTCGCTGAGAATCCAGTCCAGGCTTTTTTTTTTTTTTTTTGATTAGATATATAAATAGGTTGAAGATTTTTCTTGTTGGATATTATTAGTTTGATTGAAGTTGTTGACAGTTTTATTTGTTTATCTACAAGAGAGTTTGGGAATTGGTTATTGACTAAAATCTGTTGTATATTTTTTATTTCGTTAAAAATAATTTTTTGTTTGAGGAAATCACCTTCGCACGATGTATAAGATTTTTTATTACAGCGGTTTTATAACGGAACAAACATTCACTTTTAAAATTTTTAATGCAGGAATTAACGGATGTTAACGGATAAATTCATCGCTACTGGAATCAATGAGAATGTCTAAAGACGAGATTTTGTTATCAGCATGTGAAGGGCGGAATTATTTTAAAATGTATCTTTTAATTGTTCTATTTCTTTTATGCTATCAGCAAGAACTAATATATCAACATACCGAACATAAATGGAAGGTTTCTCTATTGAATTAAATATTTTGTTTTCCAGATTGGCCATGTAAATGTTACTAAATGTTGGTGCCAATGCGGAACCCATAGCTACGCCATCCACCTGTATGTGTATATTTCCCAGATGATCATAAAATGGAATCTTAGGTGTGCATATTATTAATAGCTTCTTTACAATTGTTGAACTCATTTTAAGTGAAAGAAGGGTTGGATTATATATATATATATATATATATATATATATATATATATATATATATATATATATATATATATATATATATATATATTATCAATGATGTCAATTGTTTAATTTAATTTGTACATTTGTAAAAAAAATTTTCAACATCTAGAGAGGCGGCGATTTTATTGTTGATTTTAGTGGCTTGAAGAATCTGAATGAGTTCTTCTATAGATTTTATGCTGTATCGGCAAGGTAAATACGGTGTGATGAGTTCATTGAATTTCTTGGTTTATTTATATATTGGGGTTGTCACCTGTGAGATTATGGGACGAAGTGGGAAATTGGGTTTATGGCTTTTTACGTTGCCATATAAGTATCCGGGTTTTTAATTTTATATTAGGGGGGAGTTTTAGATTGTCTATTACAGCATTACAGAGCTTTTTTTTTTAATTTTCTTAAATTTTCTAGAATCGTCTAAAATGGACTGAAGTTTGCAAAAATATTCAGTTTCATTAAGTAGTATGTTGCGGGGCCGAATGTCGGTGACAATCGACTCTACAGCTAAAAGACGTAAAAGAATCGACTCTACAACTAAAAAAAAGAGGAAGACGTAAAAACGACAATGGCAAAGAAGAGATGACAAACGCAGTGAGTGCCGTCGTGAACGAATATAAATCTGTTCAGGTTTACTTTTCGTACAGAAACTGAATGGCGGTAGGAGGTCTCAGGCTGAGGGTTGGAATCCGGCTGGTGTTTGAACTGGCACGGCTTCGACGTCGACGCTAGTGACTACAAGAAACACGTGCCAGCTTGAGAAGCTGGACTGCTGGGAATTGAGCACGTCGACGGCGAGTGGTCGCTGCTGCTGCTACTGGATTCGGCCGTTGTCAGGGAGGTAGTCTAAACTGTTCTGCGTGGACATGACTGCTGCTGCCGAGTTTGGTTGGGCCGCTGACGGAGGGATCATCGCTTCCTGATGAGCCATGTTGGTCTATCCCTGGTTAGAATAACTCGCTGTCGTTCAGCGTACGTAGTTGTAGACACTGTGGCTTTGCAGCGCTGGTCGTCGTTTTTAGTTCTTAATTTATGTTTGTTTTTGTGCCTTTAAAGTGCTGTAGGGAGTCATCTGTTTGAGGTCTATATTCATATGTCATATCAAATTGAAGTTGGGAAAGTTGTGAATATTATTCTAGCAGGAATTGTACTATTCAGAGTTCCACGGAATAATTATTGACGTCAAAGTACGAAGGGGCGTCGGCTGTGGATTTTACTTTTGAATTAGGATCTTTTTTTGATGAGCGGTTTCTTTTGGTTAAAACCGCGACAAGTACATACATGTTGTTTTTATCTCCTTTTCTAACAATTAAGTTTGGGTTGTTTCTTTTGTTTGGCCTTTTTATTTTGGTGGTTGTAAGTGCTAAATAAATGAAAATTCGATCCGTATGCGAGAAATTCTTTTTGATGCTCCGTTTGTTCTTGATTGGAAAGATTAATATAACTGCGTTTGTTGAGGGAGTAATACATTGCCTTTGCACAGGGCGTTCAGTTTCTTTTGTAAAGTTGTTCTGTGTGAGTTCAAATTGATTTAGGATTTTCGAGAAATTGTGAATTGATCAACGGTAATCATATTTTTAGTTGGTTTTCTAGATAGAGGACATCAGTTATAGTTGATAGTTTTGTGGGCAATGCCAATTTGCCGCTTGATTAAGTTGACTCTGAAATTCCAAGTGTTGGTTTCATTTTGAGCGGCTGCGTCACATACACTCGTAAACAAAAAAATGGGCCATGATTAAAATTGGAACAAAAAAAATGGGCCATGATTGAAATTGGAAAGAAAACAATTTTTAAAAATTTTTTATCGCTTGTTTGCTAATAATTAGCTGTTATTTAGTATTTTTCAGATTAGTAGTATTAAAGATGAGTCCAAGAAAAGTAAGACGACATCTTGACGAAAAAATTAAAAACCGAATTGCAGGATTACAACAGGCAAATTTGACTTACAAGCAGATTTTCGACATTTTGAAAGAAGAAAAGGTGGCAACATCTCTTTCAGCTGTGAAGAGAATTGGGCAAAGGTTCGAAATTGAAGGCACAGTGAGCAAGAAAGTTGGTTCTGGTCGCCCCAGAGCATCCACAATGAAGGACGATCATAGGCTTAAAATTACCGTTTTGAAGGATCGCAAAAAAACTTATGTTGACCATAGCAAACAATTCGAAACAGCAAAAGGAAATTCTCTTTCTAGAGTGACAATATCCAGAAGGATGAAGGAAATGGGATTTTCATCAAAAAGATGTGCAAAAAAACCTTTGTTAACTAAGAAGAACATCAGCGACAGAAAGACATTTGCATCATGTTATGGTATGAAAGATGCAGATTGGTTTAGAAATGTTTTCTGGTCGGACGAATCAAGATTTTGCCTTGCCAGTGATGCCCCTGAACATTGCATCCGAAGATCCGGAGAAAGATTTTCACCGAATTGCATAAAAACCACAGTAAAACATGGAAACGGAGGAATAATGGTATGGGGGACCTTTTCTGCTGCAGGAGTTGGGGAAATTATCAGATGTGATGCGTCAATTAATGCCAAAGAATACATTCAAATATTAGAAAGAGGTCTATTACCAAGCATCCAGAAGTTAGAAATGAACAATGACGTTATTTTTCAACATGATAATGCCCCTGCACACACAGCAAAAATCACAAAGAAGTGGCTTACTGATAATTCAATTGATATGATGTTTTGGCCTGGCCAAAGCCCAGATTTAAACCCAATGGAAAATATTTGGGCTATAATATCTCGTGCATTAGTTAGAAAAACTTTTTCCAACAAAGAAAAATTATGGGAAGCAGTACAAAGAGAATGGAATAACATCTCCTCTTCACAGTGCTCCAAGTTGATTGAGAGTATGATAAAAAGAATTGATCTTTTAAAAAGATCTAAGGGCAATTCCATTCCATACTAAGTTTTTATTAAAGTAAACATCTTGCTCTTTATATTTTTTTACTCATTTTCGTTTATTATTTAATTGCATTTTGTGTAATGCAGCTTTTTGTGCAATAAATTGTAAATTTCTTTCCTGGCCCATTTTTTTTGTTCATGAGTGTAGTTTAAATTTAATTCTTCTATTTCACTATTTTCTTTTTTACTTTCTCCAATCTCCGAATCATATATATATATATATATATATATATATATATTAAGTAATGTGATTTATAATTTAAAAGTTTTAAAAATTTTTAAATTTAACAATCAAAATTTAATTAAATTAAAAATCAGTTTCATAAGAAGGAACAACAACAAAGTCAATTATCTGTACGATCGTTTCGGAAATCCGTGCTTTTTATTTGTGGTATACATGAAGTCACGTAGAATAATTATACATAGTTTTTTTGGTAAGCACGGTCTCCTCATCAGCAAATTTAGGAGGATTTCTATTGAATTGAAAAGACACCAAAAATAAACCTAGCATTAAAAGTAAGGCAGATGAATCTGAAAAATTGAAGTAAAAGGTTTGGATATAAAATTTATAAGAAAATTAATAAGAAAATTTGTATAGGTTAGAGATAGAAATGAGTAGAAAAAATATATATATTTTTGAATTTACATAATAAATTTGATTTAAAAATATATAGATATATAATTACCTTTTGGTTTTTCTTTTTTTGAAATCAGGAACTGTATTTAAAGTAGTCATTTAGATGTTTGCTATATCTTTTTATTTTATTAAATGATGAATTTTAAAAGGGCGACGCTCGTGCAGTAAATTGTTTCCGTTAGCGTATTTTGATTTAGAGACGCTACAGTTAATATCTATAGAGAGAGAGTTTTTTTTTTTTTTTTTTTTTTTTTGCAAGTTTTTAAGGGGAGATAATTGTCATGGCTTTATTTATTATTTGATTTACGAGTCTAAGGGCGGTAATTGGTTTAACTTAATTTATTAAAAAAAAAAAAAAAAAAAAAATCTATTTTTACTAATGAGTAATTTTTAATAATTTAAGGTGGTTTATATTTATTAAATTTAAACCAACGTTTATGATTACACGATAGAAGCTCGTGTCTTGAATTTACTAGTTTGGTTGTGCTTTTTATATCTTCATATTTTAAAATTTTTAGGGTTTCTTTTGTACATAATGTACAAAATTTATCTCCTGGTTTATATGATTTGCAAGTCTCAATTATTTGCCATTTTAAGTTGAAAGAAATATTGCTATTTTTTAGTTGCCAAATATAGTTGGATAGAGTAGTTTGGTTTGATAGAGAGTTATTTTTAAAAGAATGTTTGTGCGTTGAAATTCTATGTTTTATTGGGCCAGATGTGGAACCAATATATATTACCTCTTGATTATTATGATTATTTTCCGTCAGGTCTATTGTTGGATTATAATGTGGTGGGTTGGTTAATAATTGATCGGTAGATTGATTTAAGTTGGTGTTATTATTTAATCTAGTAGTTGAGTTATGGCTGTTGATAGGTTCTTGTATATTTGGAGTTTTTGATACTGTGCAG
Source organism: Euprymna scolopes (assembly GCF_053919585.1). NCBI lineage: Eukaryota > Metazoa > Mollusca > Cephalopoda > Sepiida > Sepiolidae > Euprymna > Euprymna scolopes. The sequence continues at coordinate 37,715,163 of NC_136515.1, forward strand.
CTATAGATAACATTTTTAATTTTACATGAGCCTTGTAGGGGACATTTATTTTTTCTTCTACAGTTACAGTCCGATGTATTTTGTATAGTTGCATTTTGTAGTTTATTAATTTTATTATTATTAGAGCTAATTATTTTCTGATGAAGGTTAGGCATAGTAGAGTAAGAGAATTTAATTGTGTTCTTATTGAAAATCTTATTATATCTATGGGGGGCTTTAAAGTTCTTATCTAATATTTTAAAAAATTCTCTAGCTATGTTTGTTTCTAGGTTTTTGGAATACGGGGGGGGTTAAACCATAGGATCTCCTTGTGTCTATTCTTACGTTTGCGGGTTTTAGTTTGTTGTTTATTTATATTATTATCTAATATTTGTAGTTTGGTTTTATCTTTTTTTGTCTCCTGGTTATTTTTCTTAACTCGTATACGGGAAGACATTGCCATATTATATGTTATTACGCTCTTAATAGGTTTATTTTTAATGCAGTTTATGTTTCTATCATTTTCATTTATGAATTTAATTTGTGAATTATATCCAGAGTTTTTAAGGGCTTCATTATAGTATTTTTCATTTTTGGTAAATATTGATTTAGTAGAAGACAGTCTAGAAATTCTTAGAGCGATATTGGGAACTATTGATTTTAATATTGATTTAGGGTGGTTTGATTGATTGTGGACATATAGAAGTGATTGGTTAGGTTTATGGTATGGTTCAAAGGTAGAATTTTCAAGATTTAAGGTTATGTCTAAGAAATTAACAATTTTTTTATTAGGGTCGATTTTTATACTAAGTCCATAATTTTTAAATAATTTATGTAGAGCTTTAATTGCATTTTCATAATTTTTATTAGTAGAATTCGTTATGAAAAGTGCATCATCTCTATATAGCCCTCCTTCAAGTTTGAATTGTTTATGGAGTATACAATGTATTTCATTTAAAAGGAAAAGGCCAACTAGATCAGTGACCTGAGTCGAGTCCGTCGATCCCATTAAAATGTTGAAGTGGTTAGGGGTATTTTTCCTGGTCCAATATTTATTATCAAATGTTATTAAAGACTGTCTATTATTTCTTTCAACTTAAAATGGCAAATAATTGAGACTTGCAAATCATATAAACCAGGAGATAAATTTTGTACATTATGTACAAAAGAAACCCTAAAAATTTTAAAATATGAAGATATAAAAAGCACAACCAAACTAGTAAATTCAAGACACGAGCTTCTATCGTGTAATCATAAACGTTGGTTTAAATTTAATAAATATAAACCACCTTAAATTATTAAAAATTACTCATTAGTAAAAATAGATTTTTTTTTTTTTTTTTTTTTTTTTTTTAATAAATTAAGTTAAACCAATTACCGCCCTTAGACTCGTAAATCAAATAATAAATAAAGCCATGACAATTATCTCCCCTTAAAAACTTGCAAAAAAAAAAAAAAAAAAAAAAAAAAACTCTAACGCTAACGGAAACAATTTACTGCACGAGCGTCGCCCTTTTAAAATTCATCATTCAATAAAATAAAAAGCTATAGCAAACATCTAAATGACTACTTTAAATACAGTTCCTGATTTCAAAAAAAGAAAAACCAAAAGGTAATTATATATCTATATATTTTTAAATCAAATTTATTATGTAAATTCAAAAATATATATATTTTTTCTACTCATTTCTATCTCTAACCTATACAAATTTTCTTATTAATTTTCTTATAAATTTTATATCCAAACCTTTTACTTCAATTTTTCAGATTCATCTGCCTTACTTTTAATGCTAGGTTTATTTTTGGTGTCTTTTCAATTCAATAGAAATCCTCCTAAATTTGCTGATGAGGAGACCGTGCTTACCAAAAAAACTATGTATAATTATTCTACGTGACTTCATGTATACCACAAATAAAAAGCACGGATTTCCGAAACGATCGTACAGATAATTGACTTTGTTGTTGTTCCTTCTTATGAAACTGATTTTTAATTTAATTAAATTTTGATTGTTAAATTTAAAAAATTTTAAAACTTTTAAATTATAAATCACATTACTTAATATTGAATTAGCTCTAGGACATTTAACTATCGAGCTTATTATATATCTAAATTACAACGAGCATTTCCTGTATTTTAATTAAACTAGTAATTTCACTATTACATTAAAATACACTTAGCTCTTTAGACTATTATTCTAATCTCCTTTAAATTATATATATATATATATATATATATATATATATATATATATATATATATATATATATATATATATATGTTACACGAATGACCGGTCTAAGCCGGGTTGACATGCTAGTATATATATGTGTATAGGTGTATATACATATATGTATGTTCATGAATTAAAATGTGGCACGCGTCTGCGGATGAAATGTCAGAAATTGACAAGCTAAACGGGAATTGTTTCAATATTTCTCACAAATATAAACAAACCTTGTTATTGTTATGAAAAATGTAACAGAAAGGAATCTGGTTATGTGGATGTTTTGAAAAGATTGACAGGAAAAAGTGACAGCAGGAAAAAAGATTGCAGTTGGAGATTTGATTGTCAACCGAGTGGACGCCACGATAATTCTCTCTGTCGCTCCCCCACTCTCTCTCTCTCTCTCTCTCTCTCTCTCTCTCTCTCTATCTATCTATCTATCTATCTATCTACCATAAGCAAGAACAACAGGAGAAATAAAAAACGGACTGTTGCTTACACCAATGGTTGTTGTGTTTTGAATTCTTAAAAGGGTTTATAATATAACATATATATATATATATATATATATATATATATATATATATATATATATATATATATATATATATATATAGTTGTCACGGTCGCGGTGCCCGTTACGAGAGTGTATCTCTAATACTACTAACTACATAGGTTATACTACAAACACGTTGTTGTGAAGACTAACTCTCCACCTCTCCGATTCTAGTTCAATATCGCAATATTTGGGAAAACATGGCTGCCATCATTCTGAATTCCGAAGAATCATAATTAAAAACACTAAGGTCTTACAAAGCGAAAATAATATTAATAGATTAAAAATATTGAAGCGTTGAATATTAAGACAAAGAAGGCTCAAATAAATAGTATTAATTACGAGTACAGTCGAAATATTCTAAAATGCGTAGGGTAGTTAAATTTAACATTTTAAATATGTATATATATATATTATGTATATTAAAAAATGTTGTCCGCCCACCTAACTCGTAATCAGCCATCACGTGACCGTGACAATTTTATTTTTTATAAATAATTTATTATCATTTCTGATGACCTGAGGAAAAATTCTCCATTTGTTGACCTTCTTTTTTTTTTTTTTTCTTTTTTAGAATTGAGGATTTCTTTCCAAATTCATCTCAGGGGTTGTCTGACTTGCTATTTGCTTTCTTGCATTCTCTCACCACTTTGTCCGGGACCAGAAAAAGACATGTTTTATACTTGATAACTTTAGTGTGATGGGACAGATTTATATCGCTATCTATTAATATGTTTATTTCTATGCAAAGGATTAATTCCTAAACTAATAAACATATAATTATGAATGTTGGATTACAGCTTCCTAACACCCTGGAAAATCTCATTAGTATGCCCTGTATTTAAGAATTCAGGTGATCGGTCATTTTCCTCTCAGTACAGACCAATAAGTTTCCTATGCATCATGAGTAAGTTACTTGAATCTGTGTTAAATAGAGAAGTAGACAACCACCTCAGTAAAAATAACCTTCTCAGTGACATGCAATATTGCTTTTGTTCTGCTAAATCTACAGCGGATGTGCTTACGATTATTTCTCATATGATTAGCAAAACTCTCGACAGAGGTCTTCCTTTCTAGAGCAATTGCTCTTGACATATTAAAGGTCTTTGATAGGTTATCGCATAAAGGTCTACTTCACAAGATCTCCAGCTATGGTATAGCTGGAAATGTCTTTTCAATTTATAAATCATTTCTCTCTGATAGGTTCATAAGAGTAGTGGTTGATGGGCAGAAATTAGAAGCTCATAGTATTAGTGCTGGAGTCCCTCAGGGGTCCATCCTGGGTCCAACTCTCTTCCAGATCTACAATAATGAATTAATCACATCCTTAGATCATTTGTAGACATTTTTGCTGATGACACTACCATCTATGGTAGCACATCAAAGGCCGTAAATGACCAAGTTCTCTCTGATTTTCTCTCTTCTGATCTTGAGCATGTGGTACAATGGGGAAAGAGGTGGCTGGTTACTTTTAATGCATCTAAAACCAAGCTTCTATCTTTACATCATCAACGTTGTGATCTCCATCTGGCATCAATTGGAATGAATGGCTCTCGTCTTGGGGAGACCCCATGTTTTGACAAGCTTCTAGGCTTTACCTTTACTCCTGATCTAAAATGGAATACGTAAATCAAATCTGTTGCCAAGGTCGCTCGAAAAATGATGGGATCCTTCTATTGAGCCAGTAGATATCTACCAGCTGATGCAATTCTCTATCTATATAAGAGTCAGGTACGTCCAAGGATAGAGTATTGCTGTCGAATCTGGGCAGGAGCTGCTAGAAAGAGCTAATCCTGCCTTGACAGAGTTCAGAATAGACTTCGTAGCCAAGTGGGGGATGCTGTTTTCTCTTCTCTGCAACCTCTTTCTCACAGAAGAGTTGTTGCGAACCTGTTTCTGTTTTATCATTATTTTCATGGCAAGTGCTCGTCTGAGCTCCAATTTATGGTCCTCCCTCGCCAAACATTCACGAGAAACACTCGTTTGGCTGTAAACACTATCCATAATTTCCCCAACTCTTTATTTGTGCCTAAACCTAAACGTAGATTCCATGAACAAAACTTCTTTCTGAGAACTGCACACCTGTGGAATTCTCTTCCGTTTGCCTGCTTTCCAGCTGACTACAATATGGTTTTCTTCAAATCCAATGTAAACAAGTTCTTGATGAGCCGTCCCCTTTAAATGATTCAATTTTACCAAATTTACACTACTGATGATTACTACGATATTGTCCTTTTTACCACTATCACCTCTTTAAACCTTATCCTCGAGTGGCCTCTGACCCTTGATAAATGGTGATTCCTTTGTAAAAAAAAATTACAGCTACCAGACGTAAAACGTTGTAATGTGGGTTATTAGTTTTATTCTAAAAGAAGTAAAAAGCCAGTGGAAGCCTTTTGTGTAAATTCAGACACTTCTGAGAAATTTGAACAATATGTATTAGACATTAATTAATAAATATTCTTAAAATTTTAGTTTCTTTTGAGTATTTTAACAGGTCATTAGGGAGCATAGTAGGGGTACAACATCTCATTTAAAAATTCAAATATTTCAGATTTACATTAAATTTGATTCATAATCGTTAGACACCAATTAAACAAGACTACCTGAATTTGATTTTCTTTCTAATGTCAAAATTATATATTTGTAGATGTTTATCAAAACTGGAATAAATATTCAAGACATAAGGTTTACTATTATTATATGTTTGTAACACTGGCTGGCACTTGTCTTTATTAGTTGTTGTTGGAACAATAAAAGTAATACAAATGTTAACCTTTAAAAGGAAAGAATTTTATTTGCCTTTTTACATTTTGGAGTGAGTACACCTCTTGTTAATAATGTTCACCGGCAACATACGTTTCATTGGTTTCGAGGCTAAGAGTGTACTGCTTACTCGCCTGTCATGCTGGCTAGGGATTCATTAAAGAGAAAGAGAGAGAGAGAGAGAGAGAGAGAGAGAGAGAGAGAGAGAGAGAGAGAGATGATGAGGGACTCTGGATAGCAGTTCCTGGTTTGTGTCAGGTTTATGAGAAAGAGAAAGAGAGGGGCTAAGAAACTATTATTTCTTGGGGAATGGTATTATTTTCGTCCTAATTCTTGGCTTTTATGGGTGACTCAGGTCAGTCCTACAATATTCCATTTCCAATTCACGCAGTGTTTTCTTTTTTTTTTCTTTTTTTTTTTTTGAAAGTTTAATAATAAATATATTCATTATCTTTTTTCCATGTAACTCTCTTACCTGAAGTTCTTGTTTTTATTTTATTTTCCTGCACTTTTTCAGGAGGTAAACTATCAGGCTTTTTATTTGTATTTGTAGTTGTATTTTGAGTGCATTTTGTTTGTTTTCGATCTAAGGTTTCAAACGGTCTATTGAAACTTGTGTATGCATCGGGTTAGTTTCTATTAAGAAATATTTTAGTGTTCGTTTGAGTACCATATAAGAAACTGAATAGAGTGTTTCTAGCGGTTTTTGAACGCGGTCTATCCTAACCCAAACTTTATTACAGGTTTGAAGTTGATCTGGAACGTATGATTTTTTTGTTCATTTTTCTCTGTTTGAAAAGTCTGTCAGATCAAATTTTGCCATAGTTTTATGCAGTTCTCTTGTAAAATTCTGTGTAACCGTTTCTGCATTTTCCGTACCTAACATTAGTTGTGGTAATAACATTTGTGCACCTGTCAACAAATAAAAAGGGGAAAAATTGGAGAAGTTGGGCATACTTCGAATTCCAAGGATAACTATTGTTAGAGCTGAAATCCAGTTTGTGCTATGGGTTGTGCTTGTATGCATCGACTTGTTCGATCTATACATGTTAAAATATACCGACATGGATTGATGTAAGGATTATTGGAGCCTTTTGCTGGGGGTAGTGGTCCAATTATATCACTGTGTACAGTATGGAATCTTGATGATGGTATTTCCAACCTTTGTACCGGTGGTTTGGTATGTCTGTATATTTTTGCTTGTTGACAAGATGTGCATGATGCACATAATTCTTTGGTGGTTTTATCCATATGTTGCCAGTAAAATCTAGCCTTAATCATTTTGATAGATGATTTTATTCCAGGGTGTAATACTGAATGTAAGCTGTCGAAGATAGATTTCCGTAGTGTGCATGGTACAAAAGGTTGATGTATCACATAACACAAATTGATCTTTTCCAGATAATTAAATTTGGAAAGTACTGTATTTTGGTGTCTGATTTTTGTGCGTCTGCCAGTGCTGGGAGGTCGTACATATCTATTTGTACAGCAAATGTTGGGCAAGATAGACAATCTGCAACTATATTTTGGTTACCCTTCACATGGGCTATGTCTGAAATTAGTTCTGTAATTGCTAGCTGTCTTTGTTGTCTATTTGATTTTGCAGGTTTTAGACTGTGGAATGCACCGCATATTGGCTTGTGATCTGTCAGAAGTAACACTTTGCAACTTTCTATGAAGTTGCGAAAATGTAATACCGTTAAATATGCTGCTAAAAGTTCATGGTCTGTGTTGTCGTCAGCTTCTTTGAGAAAAATCCTATTGGTGTTGGAGTTCCATTTATGACTTGATGTAAGACAGCGCCTACAGCATGTTTGCTGCTGTCCATGACCAGTTGATATTGTGTACAAGTTGGTTGAGGATTGGATAATTCTGTCAGCTCACCAAGTATTTTTACAATGTTAGAAAAGGATTGTTTTTCCAAAGTATTCAAGGTGATTAATCCTCTAGGTCTTTCAGATAAGGGTAAAACTAACTTTGCAAATCCTGGTATTAATTTTCTGTAAAATCCTACCATACCAAGAAATCTGCATAAGCTTTTAGCATCTTTAGGACATAGAAAAGATTCTTTTTTTTTTTTATTTTATTATCAGTTGGCTTGATTCCTTTTGAATTAATTCTGAAGCCTAGGAAGTCTAATGATGTTACATTGAAAATAGATTTCGATAATGATATTTTTAGGTTATTTTCTTGTAAGATTCGAAAAACTGTGTCTATGTTTCTCTTGTGGGTTTGCTCGTCGTTGCTGAAGATTGCTTTCGAATCTGTTACGGATGGGGTATCATCTATATATATAAACACAGTCAATATCCCGAAAAATCCTGTCCATGTATCATTGAAATGTTGGTGAAGAATTTTTTTATCCAAACGGCATAAATTCAGACTGAAAAAGTCCCATCAGTGAAATAACAGCGGTTTTGGGAACATCATCGAATGCATCTTGATTTGATGATATGCTGAAATTAAATCAATTTTTGAAAATCGCTGTTTATAAATGAGTTTAGTTGTAAATGAGTTTATGTTAGGGATGGGGTATCTATCACTTTTAGTGATGCTATTTAGGGTGCGGTAATCTCCACAACAACGATATCCTCCACTCTGTTTAGGTACCAGATGTAGTGGGCTTGATCACTCGCTGTCTGAAAGAGTTATATTGCCTTTGTTTATGAGTCTTTTAAATTCTTCTTTGGTCGCCGTCAGTTTTTCAGCAGACGATTGTCTGAATTTGGCAAAAACTGATGAGTGGCTACCTGTGTCTATTCTGTGATAAACACCGCAGTAGTCGTTGTTTTTGCTAGTATGTGGAGAAATCATTTCTGAGTATTTATCCAGCCTGGTTTGAATGAATTTGGGTAGTTCTACTTTGTTTATAACCACGTTTACTGGAGCTGTGGTGTTTAACATTAATTTTTTTCTAGTGGTTGTTACTGGGTCATAAATGGTTCTGTTTTTGCAGTCAATTGTAAGGCCAAATTTATTTAAGAAGTCAAGTCCGAGAAAGGGATTGGTGATATCTGCGACCACAAATGTTCAGGAAAATGACCTTCTCAAACTTGGTATTCCAATTTCCAGGTTTGCTTAACCGGTGCATTTTATTCTCTCTCCATTAGCAGTAGTGAGTGTTGGTTTTAACATGACGCCGTTTAACATGGACGCCGGTATTATTGAGATACTCGCACCAGTATCTACTATGAATTTTAAATGTACTGTGAATAGCTTGCCATATAACTCTCCTGTTAAGATATATCCTTTAAATTTGAATTCTAACCACAGTAACCCTTATATCTCAGTTTCAATATGCGTTGCTTGAGGTTAATTTAGGGTGACCCCAAAAAAAACAAAAGCTAAATGGAGGTCATCTAGAACATATGCTATAGAACAGAGAAAAAAGGCCAAAGTCCCTAGTGTTTTGATGTGATGTTTTGTAATATAATAAACTAGTTATGACCAAAGTTTCATTTCATTCGGACAAAACAATAAGAAACAGGGCCTAATTAGAGTTGGGGCCCGTTTTTCTTTTTGGTCACCCTATATATATATATATATATATATATATATATATATATATATATATTAAAAGAAAATATGAAATCAGTATCTTTCAACAGTTATTTAAATATTCTCTGCTGCTTCATCATCAACACTCATCTTTTGAAGAGCTAAGAAATGCTAGACCTAATATGAGTACAGATACTACACTCTGATCAGAAATACTTCTTTTATTTATTTATTTATTTATTTCATTTTATTTATTTTACTTAGTTTCCTTCTTTTTTTTTTTTTTTCAATTTTCTCATCTTTTTGTTTTTGTTGGCAATGGAATATTCTATGCAATACTAAATATTTACCCACTTGGTTCATTGGATATATTCGCCGGGTAATTTTTTAAAGTGCTTCCATAATTACTGGAATGTTGGAGGTCTTAAGGTTCCAGTTTTCTTTTCATGTCATACATAAAATCTTGGTATTTTGTTATCTTTTCTCTCTCAGATGTGTTTTACGCACAACCCACATCATTAGAGACATTCACTTCTTCTAAGGTTGCTTCTTTCTCCTTCTTATTCCATATCACTATGTCCGGTTTAACAGCTCCGTTTTCTAGGTACATAGCTGTAGGAACTGCATAGTCATAGTGGATGGTGTATGACTTATTTCCAACTGTTCTTTCTGGAATTTGTTTCCCAGGACTTTCTGCTGCATTCGATATTCAACTTTTTACAGGTTTTTCCAGTGGAGATATTCACACACTTCATTGTGTCACATTGCACAGTAGCCGTCCCTGCAGAACCTTTCACCTGCATATCAAGTGGCTCACACTCTGTATTTTCTTTTTTTAATTTTCTTACCATTTTGCTCTAGATGGGATTGGGGCATCCTACTAGATGCCAGACATTCATCCACTATCCTATATATTTCAACTGAGAGATCTTTTTACAATTGTAATCATCCCTTTAAATAGAATTTTTGTATCTCTCTTGCACTTGGTTCACCAGAATTGGTTGAATCTGGTTGCTCCTAAAATCATTAGAATTATGGAGATCTTCCTAAGATTCGAGTTTCTTTTTATGTCATACACAAGATCTTGGTCGTCCATGATGATTTTGATTTTAGCTCTGTTTAACTTAACTTCTACGTAAGTTTCTTTTTTTTTTTTTTCTCCTTCTTGTCCCATATCACTATGTCAGGTTTAATAGCTATGTTTTCTATTTTTTTGTTTTTTCATTTTTTTCAAGCTGGGGATGGAGTACCTTACTGGATGCCAAACATTTATCTGCTATCTCATATATTCCAACTCTTTCTTTTCTTTTTTTTTTTTTTCTTATCAGTTTGTTCAAGCTGGGGGTTGGGCATCCTACAGGATGCCGGACATTGACCTATTATCTTTTGGGCTATTCCTATAGCAGAGTTGTTTTCTGATTTTGTCTCATTTGTAAGACAGTCCTGTCCAAAATATTTGACTAGTTTCGTGATGGAGGCTATTCTGCTGTTTTGTGATGTTGATGTACGATGGTTAGGTTTTCATTTTTTTTTCTTTAAATTAAAAAAAAAAATTTTAATTTAAAAAAACATTTTTTTCATTTAAAAGAATTTTTTTCATTTTCATTTTTTTCCATTTTTTTCATTTTTTTTCATTTAAAAAACAATTTTTTTTAAATATTTTTAAATTTCTTTTAAATTAAAATTTTTTTTTTCATTTTATTCATTTTTTTCATTATTTCATTTTTTTTCATTTGTTTTTTTCATTTTTTTTCATTTTTTTTCATTTTTTTCATTTTTTCCAATTTTTTTCCGATTTTTTTCATTTTTTTTCATTTTCTTTCATTTTTTTTTCATTTTTTTTTTTTCATTTTACTTCAGTCGAAGTTCTCAAAAATCAAGGGCGGGGGCCCTTTCTGGGAACTAACACTTGATCTCTATATGAGATACATGGATATTCAAATATTCCACTGAAATTCTCCTTCAAATCTCAAACATTGAGTTAGTAAAGAAGTTGTAAACGTAATTTTCCTTTGCCCCTGTAGTGTCTTGGTCTTACTGGGTTCCAGGAAGTAGTGTCTTGGTCTTACTGGATTCCAGGAAAATAATTTATCTAGTCTGGTGGAGTATCCAGTTTCATGTTGTTACTTGAGGTGATATTAATTGGAGAAGGAGCAGCATTTTTTGTGGGTTATCAATACTGAGGAGAACTTATTTGTGCTGCAAAAACTATGTGATTTTAAATATTTAGTCAGGATTTGTCACAGGGAAAAACATCCTCATACCAGGTTGACCTGATAAACCTGACAGTACAGAGAGACCTTAGACACTTGAGGATTCAAATTCCCTTTTTTTTTTGTTTTATTTCCTTCATTCAAAATTCTCAGAAATCAAGGAGCTCCCATTCAAGGAGCTAACACTTGAACTCTATATGAGATACGTAGATATTCAAAGGGTCCACTTTTTTTTTTCTTATCAGTTTGTTAAAGTTGGGGATGTGGCATCCTACCAGATGCCAAAATTCACTTGTTGTCTTATATATTCCGACAAGAGATCGTTTTAAAATTCTAATCATCCACTTTAAATTCTAATCATCCACTTAAAATTGCAATTGTTTAAATTTCTCTTGCACTTGGTTCACCGGATATATTTGCCCGATATTTTTTGTAAATTCTTTCTCATGAGTCCAGTTGCTCCTATAATTACTGGAATGATGGAATGATGGAATGATGGAGATCTTCCTAAGATTCCAGTTTCTTTTCATGTTATACATAAGACATTCGTTTCTCTTGAGTGTTTCATTTTACTTCGGTTGAAGTTCTCAGTAATCAAAGGGTTTCGTTCCTGGGGCTAACACTTGAACTCTCTATGAGATACATAGATATTCAAATATACCATTAAATTTCTCCTTTACCATTTCAAACTCTGAGTTAATAAAGAACTTGAGAACATAATTTTCCTCTCCCCTGTAAGGTTTGCGTTAAGCAAGCTGGTTTTCCAATCCGACAGCGTGTCGCCGTGAACGAGTGTAAACAAATAATGGTGATTCGCCTGTCCTTTTATAAGGGGGATAACTCCACTTATGCAAAGTCTGAGCGAAAGGGAGATAACTCCTTTCTGGCCTCTACATGCCCCTCCCCCTCGTGACCACAAAAGCAAGTTGTTGTGGTCATCTTTTATGTGGAGAAATACTCGTGCGATTTCCCCCGCATTTGCGGCGACAATCCCCTTGGGGCTCTCGTCCTCTGACTTGACGGTTCCCTTAACGGAGGAGGACTGTATTTTTGGGTATCTCCTCCCGTAGTATCTTCCACTTCCATTTCTTCCTCATGCTCATTTGGGGATTCCGTGTCAGCGTGTTGTTCCACCTCCATTGCCTCCTCCGGAGGTTGTGCCTGTGGGGTCTCCACATTTATAGGTGGGTTCGGAATTTCTTGTCTGATGTTACAAGGGCCATCCACTACCGGGTGTATTCTGCGGAGAAACCGACGGTTGCGCAATGTCACTCGATTGCTTCCATCGACCCAGACTCGGTACTGTCGGTACCCCTGGGTTTCCACGATTCTCCCCGTCTTTGTCCATCGACGTGGGTGGTTCCCGTCCTGGTTCTGGATTTGGACGTAATCTCCTACCTGGAGTTCCCGGAGTGGGCGACAATGTTGGTTGTAATACTGCTCGTTCCTCATGTGTCTTTTGGCCATTGCCACTTCCCTTAGTTTGCCTATTTCTGTCCACTGTTTTCGAACCTGGTATTTATCCCGCAGGACAGGAAGGTGGTCTTTAATGACCCGACCATACAGCATCATGGCTGGGGACATGTCCAGATCTTGGACAGGCGTGTTCCTATGGGTCAGTAGTGCTCGGGCCGCCTGATCATGGCACAGGCGTCCATAACTGTCCGTATTGTCCGCCAGTATACATTTCGCGGTTTTAACGGCTAACTCTGCGCGGCCGTTGCCTTGGGCATAATGCGCTGATGAGGTACGTTTTCGTATGCCCCAATTCCTCAAAAAGGAGTCATATTCCTGGAATTCAAATGGTGGTCCACCATCCGACGAAATCTCTTCCGGTATGCTGTAGGTACAGAACCAAGTCCTCAAGGTATCGCACACCGTCTTGGCTCTTCCCGACGTCATTAGGGCCACTTCAACCCATCCCGTATACCTGTCTGCGTATACCATAAAGTGTCTACCCTGCATCTGGACGAAGTCAACCACCAATTGTTGGAATGGAAATTCTGGGTCTGCTGGGGACATCAAGGGTTCCCTGGGCTGAGATGGTGCGATTTCATTGCACGTGCGGCACTGGGCCCTTGTTTGCCTGATGTTAGCATCCAACCCGGGTCAGAATAGTCGTTGTCTCGCATTCGCCAGCATTCCGTTCACACCCTGATGAGCGGAATGAAGATATTCCAATACCTCTGCGCGGAGTTGTCGAGGTATTAGGATTTTGTTCCCCTTGATGATCACTCCTTCCAGGCAATATAACTCCTCACGCATAGGCCAGAAGACTCGAACTACGGTTGTGATATTGTTATGTGACTGGGGGAAGCCATTTTGAATCAGTTCTTTCAAAGTCCTGCATTCTTCGTCTGTGGCTGCCGCAGCCACAATCCTTCTCCATGTGATGGCTCTTAACGTAGTATCATTCTCGTACATCGATGTTAGGGCGGCTTTGACTGCGGTGTCAATGGATTGGTCCTGGTCTCTTGGTAGGGTGCCCGCTGGGTACCGAGATGCACAGTCAGGGGCCAAGTTGAGTTTCCCCGGTCGATGTTTTATCTTGAATTTATACATGAGTGACTTTTCCTTGAAGTTTAACAGGCGTGGTTTTTTTTATATTCTCCAGGGCTCGGTCTGAAAATATCTTTACGAGCGGTAAGTGATCCACTGTAATCACCAAGTCTGGGCACCCGAGTATGAACATGTGGCATGATTCCAACCCATAGATCAGAGCCAAGGCTTCACCTTCCACTGGTGCATATCGTGATTCCGCGTCGTTGGTAAAACGGGATCCCGCCAGGATGAGTTTCCAATGGCCATCCCCACAACTCATGTTTAATTCCCCCTCACATCTACAGTGCTTTTGAAACAGAAAATACGATATCCCTGTTTTGCTGTAGTCTGTCGCGAGTCCTGTTGCTCTGTTCATTTCGAACGTTTGGATGCCTTTTTCAATCCTTTTCACTATTATTTTTTTCGATTCTTGGAATATCTGTTCCAGTGTCTCATCCCAATAAAATTTCCTGTCCTTTGTTTTCAGCAACTCTCGGAATGGGGCCATAACTTCCGCTTGTGAGAATGCATAGGAGACTTGGTTTACGAATCCGAACCAGGACCTAACCCCAGTAATATTTGTCGGGGTGGGGAAGCTCAGGATGGCTTCAGTCATTCTTCTTGTGGGTTTGACCCCGTTCGCTGTTACTTGAAACCCTGCGAACTCCACTTCCATGTCAGCAAAGTAAAACTTGTCTGGGTTAAACACAATCCCTCTATCGACGCAGTGGTTTATATATTCAATTGTGTGCCAGAATGAGGATTCCATTGAGTTGTCCCACAGGAGACTGTCATCTATACACCGAGTTTTTCGAGCCATGTCCATGGTGATATCATCAAATCGACGGGTGTAGCCATCTCCTGATCCATGGAATCCTTGAGGGGCTCGACAGTACCTGTATCGACCCCATTCAGTGATGAACGTGGTGGCGTTTCGTGCAGCTGGAGACAGCGGTAAACTGTGGTAACCGTTCCATGCATCGAGTACAGTCTTCCTGGTATGTGCAGGTATTACCGAGACCTGATTGAATGGGGACGAAGTGTGGTGCGTCTCCCTCATGGTCGCCCTGTTCAACTTTTGTAAGTCCACCGTCCGCCTTGGGGACCCATCCTTTATTGGTGTGACCACCATTCTCGAGCACCAAGTAGTTGGTGTGCCTACCGGTACGGGTTCGATTATCCCTAGTGCCACGTCACGGTCTATATCTTGTTTCACCTTTTCCTTCCAATGATGGGGGACAGGTATTGGTGTGTGGATTGCCGTCAGTGTCGCATCTGGGAGGAATTTTATTTCTAAGGGTTTACCCTTCATTACTTGGAGTGGTTGGTGTGGACAGGTATTGAATGCGCTGGCCTTGAAATGTTCCTTTAGCCATTGCTCCAATTTTTCTCTATTAATGTCGGTTGGCTCCAATGGGATTGCTGCTGGTTTCTTCGGAGCCGGTGCTCTGCGCGGGCACCCGCAAGGGGCCGTCTCTTCTGTTTCTGCTGAGCTGCTTTGCGATAATGATGTAGGAAAATTGGATGGCAATAATTTCAGCTCCTTAAGTGCCGTTTGTGATAAGTAGAGCCCGGATGTGTTGTCAGACACATACACTGCCTGTCGTGTTTCTCTTGATCCCACCTTAATATGTAAGAACAGGACCCCCTTGATGTGTAAATGGCTATTGTTATACCCCTTATCCGATGGGTAGTTGGAACCAAGTACCCATTTGGGTACCCGAGGAATCCTTGAATCTCGGGGCCAACAGAGCAAGTTTGGGCTCCTGTGTCCGCGAAGGCTTGGATGGCGTGGGTGCTCACTTTCATCAGCTTCTTTGGCACCCTTCCAAAGGTCGCATGGCACTTGTTCATTACAGTTACCTCTGCTTTAACTGAGGGGGGCGGTTCTGGGGCGCCCACCTGGAACTGTTTCCCATTCCACTCAAGGTGAGGAATGTTTGCCGGTTGTCTCTCATTGTGTCTGTGAGTAGGGGCTTTATCCGTGGTGCAAAACATGAACGACTCCCCACTTTTTATAGCCTCCGTTTTGGATCTATGAATTTTCCGGCACACCTTTTTAATGTGCCCTACTATTCCACAAAAGTGACACTTGAGTCCCACTGCTGGGCAATCTTTCCGGTTCATCGATCCACCTCGGTGTGATGTTTTTCCACAACCGTTGCAAGGTTTGGTGTCCCGTGGGGTCGACAGGGCCTTTGCCTCATGCATTTGTTGTACTTGATTCCCAGACATCGCGAGAGGTTGTGTGGTATCGGAAAAGTGTGGAGTTGCCTCGTCTGTTGCCTCCAGGCAAACCAACCGTGAAAACTTTAGATCCAAGGTAGGAAGTGTAGCTGCCTCTGCCAGTACCCTTCTCTGGTGTTCAATATTTCTTAACCCTGCCATCATTTGCCCGGCAACCATATCGTCTGAGTAATTAACCTGCTGCCGGCAAGTGGGTTCGTTCGGACACTGAATACAAAATTCACAAAATTTCGCCTGGCCACATAACTTCGATAAAAAATGGGTCACTGACTCACCCTCATTTTGCTTCATGGAGTGAAACGTTTGTCGGTGGACTTCCTTGTGTAAGCCTCGAATGGCCACCAGTCGTATTTGATGAAGAAGGTATTCCTCTGCCGCATTGTTGAGTCGTTCTGGTCCAACGAGCTCAAACAGTAACCTGTTCGTTTCTGGTGTGCATGCTTCTCGCAGTTCATTCCGAATTGCAGCTGGATTTTCGAGTCTGCACATCTCCTTGTACCGTGACCAGGTGTCTAAAAAGAGTGCCCATTCGCTATCTGTTGAGTCCAGACCTATAGAAGGTCGCTGCATTCTTTTTGTTTGCGGCGTGTTCGCTCGTCCGTATAAGATGTCCTTCCGTAATTCAATGTTTTCTTTTTGTAACTCGACTAGTTGACGTAATAAGAGAACGTTTTCTTGTTCCATAGTGTAACGATATCTTTAGTTCAATGCTGCGATATAAGTATTTCACGTTTTAAAGTGACAATCCTGTTCGTAGCGCCATGTAAGGTTTGCCTTAAGCAAGCTGGTTTTCCAATCCGACAGCGTGTCGCCGTGAACGAGTGTAAACAAATAATGGTGATTCGCCTGTCCTTTTATAAGGGGGATAACTCCACTTATGCAAAGTCTGAGCGAAAGGGAGATAACTCCTTTCTGGCCTCTACATCCCCTAATTGACCATTTTAATATGTTATGATATATCTCCTTTTATAGTCTCTTGATTATTCTGGATTCCAGGACAAGAATTCATCTATTCTGGTGGAGTATCCAGCTTCATGTTGCTACTTGAGGTAACATTATTTGGAGAAGGTGCACCATTCCTTGTAAAAATATAGTGTGGTTAGCCATACGGAGGAAATTTTATTTGTGCAGGGAATACTATATGATTTTGAATATTTGGTCATGGTTTATGTGTAGGAAAAAGTATCCTCATGCCAGTTTGTCCTGATGAACCCCTGTACAGAGAGATCTTAGACACTCGAGGGCAATGTCTAGTAGGCATTGCATGAATCTTTGAATTGTGATTTGTAACAGGTGAATGATTTACGTCTGTGATTGCCTGACCACCTCATCGAACCGGTGGACGTGACGGGATAGCACCTTACTGACCAGGGGCTGCTTGGTTTGAGGCGGGCGGTAGCTACCCACTGAGGCTAAGTAGCTCCTCCCACTGTTGCGGAGGATTCGAAGCACCTGGTCAATTTGACCAGACTTTTAACTCGTAACTATCTTCCACCGTTGCGAGAGCCTGGGCGAAGAAACTCGTGCGTTGCCCAAGCGGTACGAGTCGAACTTGACCAGAGCCTGTAGAACCCAAGCAAAGACAAGGTCGATACGTTGGTACCGACTCTGGCTGCAGGAGATGGCTGTTGGCTCATAAGAAGCTCATCCGACCTTTGATAGGTCTTGTTTTTGGTTCTGCTGGGTGTCCCCACACCCTCCTCACCCAGGTTACCCCGGGCGGGGGAGCCGGTTTAGTCGCTGATGACCCGACCATGAGGCAGCTAGCACTGGGTTACATGGTAGCAGTGGAAGTCTAAGACTCAGCTGACACATTGTATGAATCAAAGTGAAAATAATTAGTTAAGTAGAGTTCTCTCCCCTTAATAGTGAATACAACTGAAAATATCCATTTTGTAAATCTACATAGCTTGTAAATTTACAGATCTTTCTATCTTGTTTGTTTCATTGCCTTAGTGCTCACTGGATAACGTCTCAAAGGAATGACGTCACATGCGACTAAAACAGAGCTGCTAAATCTTTTATCATATCACAAGGACATGATGTCACAAAGGGATGAAATCCTTCACTTAAATAGGCCTTTAAGACACTGGGGGAATCTTTTATGATGTCATATCTATTAAATAGGACTATAGAGACCAATGACTAAAAGAGTCACAGGTCGTCTTTTTAGCTTGTGATGGTTTTTTTTTTGTTTGTTTGTTTTTACATTGGCATCACCAATTATCAAGGCCAAGAGGCCACTTGAGGATAAGGGTTAAAGAGTGTACAATATAGTAACCGTTAGTAATGGAGATTCAGTAAATTTGTTAACTTATATGGAACGGCTCATCAAAAACTTGTTTACATTAGACTTGAAGACAACCATATTGTAGTCAGCTGGAAAGCAGAAAAACCGAAGACAATTCCATAGGCGTGCAGTTCTAAGAAAGAAGCTCTGCTCATGGAATCTACGTTTAGGTTTAGGCACAGATAAAGAGTGGGGGAAATTAGTGATAGTGTTTTCTGCTAGATGGGTGTTTCTTGTGAAAGTTTGGCGAGGGGGGACCATAGAATAGAGCTCAGCCGAGCACTTACCATGAAAATAACGATAAAGCAGAGACAAACTCACAGCATCTCTTCTGTGATTGTATATATATATATATATTTATATATATATATATATATATATTTTTTTTTTTTTTAATATATATATATGTATGTGTGTGTTTGTGTGTATATATATGTATATATACATATGTATATATGTATGTATATTTATAACAGACGCCCCATTTCTTGAATTTGGCCATTTATTTGTTCTTCTGATCAGTTTTCTTAATTTATTTCTGAGACTTTCACGTGCATATCTAAGCTGACCTAATTATTAACGCTAACTTTCGCGCTTTTTGTCTGGGTCAGTTTGACCTTGCTTTTCAAATTTAAATTGTCACCGTTTTTTCGGTTTTTTTTTAAGCCTTAATTTTTTTGATTCATCCAGCCTTGACAGACGTGTTTCAAATATTATCTCTAGTACTTTTCTTTTAATGATTTGGAATTCATTCCATTTGCACTTTTTTCCAAGGAACTCTGCCTTTTGGATGATTTTGGACCATTTGGAATTTACCCAGTGGATTGAAATTTTAAATTCGACCGTTTTGGATTTTACCATTTTTGGATTTTTACCCTTCACCGGACTATCCATTCATGTGAAATCTTTTTATTATTTTTCTTTTGCCTCCTGTTCCCCTTACCTCACCCTTTTTTTAACCAAGTAAGATCTTTGACTTACTTGTAGTTTCATTAAATACTTTTATATGCAAAATCCGATCCTGCATTTTGCTAATTCCTGCCCTCTGATGAGAAGGAGAGTATTTCTTCGAAACTCCGCGGATTAAGGACTATCCACTTATCTTGTGCTTCCTTTTTTAAAATTAAATATGTTTTTAACTCTTTTTCAAGATGTCTTTTAACATATTTTATTAATCATTTGTTCATATATATATATATATATATATATATATAAAAGAACTCAAATGACCTTGTAACGAGTGATGTAACCCACTTTCCTGTTTATGACATCCAGTTGCGCATGCGCGTATAAACATTAACCCATAACAACATAAACAAATAAACACAAATCGTTTCTTTTGCAGATTTTGACCTGCACACTGAAATATTAACATTATTATTTCAAAATTATTATTTAACATGGGAAGAGTGGGGGGGGGGTACAACTATTCTTTATTACAACTATACTGTCGCTATTTTCTTACAACTAAACAACTTTAACCCGTTGATAAACATAAGAACAATTGTAGTAAAGCCAATACTACTACTACTACTTTCTATTTGTCCCTTTTCCTTCCTTCCTTCCTTCCTTCCTTCTTTTTTATTTTTTGTTTACATTTCTAAATACAAAATAATTGTGTGAGAATGGTGAATTTGTTGACACATTTACTAATCTGTTTCAATATTTGTTTTATTTTATTTATTTAGGTTTTATTTTTTTGCTTCAGGTTTTATGAATTATTTTCTTTTTAGATTTTAAGTTTCTATAACTTGGTTGAAGGATTCCAATATGGGTTTTTTCATTCTTATATTTCTCATTGGTAGATTCATGTGCGTTTTTGCTGCTAAATGACTTTCGTTGGTATTCGATTTGTAGGAAAATCATGTTTAATTTTCGATTTTTGAGCGATTATTTGGAAAAATAGGTAATGAGTAATGAGGATTTTTTTTTTTCATGTTTGAGTGATCCGTCTGTGATTCTTCATTTTAATATACTTTTATAGAAATGGTTTTGTTATATCAAAAAAACTATTTTCTTTACGTCACAAGTGTCACGCTCATACATGAATTCCATAGCTAATATAACATACTGACCCAACAGGTTACGGGTAGTCTAGTATATATATATATATATATACTAAATGAACTGTTTAACTCTTTTAAATCAAAATCATATTTTTAGCTGGAGTTTTTCCTCATCATCAAAGCCAACAAAATCTTGGTTATTGTTAGAATGGCTTTTTCTCCTGTTCACTGATGTATGACTGTGCAGTTCTAGGAAATCCATTTTCCAAGATGGTTGCATCTCATTTTTAGAGTAGAGTAGGTTTATTGCTTACTGCCTGAGGCGCTCCTATCGGGGAATGCCAATAGGGCTACCCAGGTAATTTTTAATAGGCCAAAGTGCTCCTCCTTTAGAGGTGCTGGCTTGACTCTCTCCCACCTTCCAACCTTGTGCCATATCTCCCTGTGATGGTAAGAAAGTAATTAAAAATAAATAAGAATAAAAAAAAAATTTTGCTAACAAATAATTGACTTTTCATAGAATATCAGTAAAGTATTTTAATCATTTCTTTCAGTAATATCTCTTTTCTAGCATTTTTTTCTATAATAAAAAAAAAACATGGCAACTTACCATTTGAAACATGCGATCTCATGTTGTGTGTGTCATCTGTTGGTAGAAGTGAAAAAGAAAGACTTATAGTGAATTGTGTTGCAAATTTTAATTTTGCCACAAACAACTGCTAACCTTTTGATTGAAAAAAAGCTGATTGCCACAAATGGTCAAGTAGTTGATATGTGAAGTATGTATATTTGATATTCAGATTATTTTACCTTTGGATTTTTTACCTAGGGTTTTTTTTTGTTTTGTTTTATTTTTGAGGGGCGGTTACCTTTGGATTTTAGATTTTTTAACATTTTTTTTTACATTCATAGTTATTATTTTAGAATTTTTTACCTTCACATTATTTATTTTTAAATTTCTTACTTTAGGATAGGTTTTATTTTTGAACTTTTTACATTTGGATTTT
The DNA here is from genome assembly GCF_053919585.1 of Euprymna scolopes. Classification (NCBI taxonomy): domain Eukaryota; kingdom Metazoa; phylum Mollusca; class Cephalopoda; order Sepiida; family Sepiolidae; genus Euprymna; species Euprymna scolopes. The sequence continues at coordinate 37,736,491 of NC_136515.1, forward strand.
TTATTTTTGGAATTTTACCTCCAGATTATTTTACCTTTGGATTTTTTACTTTTCGATTTTTAACCTTTGCATTTTTTACCTTTGCATTTTTTACTTTTGCATTTTTACCTCCAGATTATTTTACCTTTGGATTTTTTTACCTTTGTAGTTTTACCTTTGCATTGCTTTCTTATTTTTAGATTTTTTACTTTTGCATTTTTTACCTTTTGATTTTTTACCTTTTCATTTTTTACCTTTGCATTTTAATTTTGCCACAAACAACTGCTAACATTTTGATTGAAAAAAAAAGCTGGTTGTCACAAAATGGTAAAGTAGTTGATATGTGAAGTATTTATATATGATATTCAGATTATTTTACCTTTGGATTTTTTACCTTGTTTTTTTTTTTCGAAGAGACAGTTACCTTTGGATTTTTTTTTTTTTACATTCATAGTTATTATTTTAGCATTTTTTACCTTTACATTATTTATTTTTGGATTTCTTACTTTGGGATAGTTTATATTTTTGAAACTATGAATGTAAAAAAACTTTTTAAAACTTTATTTTACCTTTGAATTTTTTACTTCTGGATTTGTTACTTCTGGATTTTTTACCTTTGCATTTTTTACCTTTGAATTTTTTACCTTTGCATTTTTTACATTTGCATTTTAATTTTGCCACAAACAACTGCTAACATCTTGATTGAAAAAAAAGCTAATTGCCACAGATGGTCAAGTAGTTGATATGTGTAGCATGTATATTTGATATTCAGATTATTTTTATCCTTGGATTTTTTACCTTGGAGTTTTTTGGGGGGTTTTTGAGGGGCGGTTACCTTTGGATTTTTTATCTTTGTTATTTTTTTTACATTCATAGTTATTATTTTAGAACGTTTTACCTTTAGATTATTTCTTTTTTAATTGCTGACGCTGGGATAGTTTACATTTTTTTAACTTTTTACATTTGGATTTTTTATTTTTGGAATTTTACCTCCAGATTATTTTACCTTTTGAATTTTTTACTTTTGGATTACCTTTGCATTTTTAACCTTTTGCATTTTTTACAACCAGATTATTTTACCTTTGGATTCTTTACTTTGGCATTTTTTACCTTTGAATTTTTTACCTTTGGATTTTTTTTACCTTTCCATTTTTTACCTTTGGATTTTTTCCTTTGCCTTTTTACTTGTGCATTTTTTTACTTTTGCATTTTTTACCTTTGGATTTTTTAACTTTGCATTTTTTTCTTATGAAGATTTTAATTTTAGATTTTTTACTTTTGCATTTTTTACAACCAGATTATTTTACCTTTAGATTTTTTGCTTTTGGATTTTTTACTTTTGCCTTTTTGCCTTTGCATTTTTTTACTTTTGCATTTTTACCTTTACATTTTTTACCTTTGAATTTTTTAAACCAGATTATTTCACCTTTGGATTTTTTACCTTTGGAATTTTTACCTTTACATTTTTTACCTTTTGCATTTTTTTACTTTTGCTTTTTTTACCATTGCATTTTTACCTTTGCATTTTTTAACCTTTCCATTTTTTACCTTTGGATTTTTTCCTTTGGATTTTTACTTTTGCATTTTTTTACCTTTGCATTTTTACCCTTGGATTTTTTTACTTTGCATTTTTTTTCTTATGAAGATTTTATTTTTAGATTTTTTACTTTTGTATTTTTTAACTTTGCATTTTTTACCTTTGGATTTTTTTCCTTTGGATTTTTTACTTTTCCATTTTTTACCTTTGGATTTTTTTCCCATCGTGATTATACCTTTGCATTTTTTTACCTTAACAATTTTTATCTTTGCACTTTTTACTTTTGGATTTTTTACCTTTGCATATTTTACGTTTTCATTTTTTACCTTTGTATTTTTTAACTTTGCATTTTTAACCTTTGTATTTTTTACTTTTGCATTTTTTCCTTTGCATATTTTACCTTTGCATTTTTTCCTTGGCCATTTTTTCCTTGGCATTTTTTTTTTTGCATTTTTTACCTTGGCATTTTTTCCTTTGCATTTTTTATCTCTGCATTTTTTCCTTTGCATTTTTTTCCTTAGCATTTTTTACCTTTGATTTTTTTTCCTTTGCATTTTTTATCTCTGCATTTTTTCCTTTGCTTTTTTTACCTTGGCATTATTTACTTTTGAATTTTTTTACCTTGGCCTTTTTTACCTTTGCCTTTTTTTACCTTGGCATTATTTACTTTTGAATTTTTTTACCTTGGCCTTTTTTACCTTTTCATTTTTTAGGTTTGGATATTTTTCCTTTGCATTTTTTCTTATGAAGATTGTATTTTTAGATTTTTAACTTTTGCATTTTTTACAACCAGATTATTTTACATTTGGATTTTTTGCTTTTGGATTTTTTACTTTTGCATTTTTTACCTTTGCATATTTTAACCTTTACATTTTTTACCTTTGAAATTTTTAAACCAGATTATTTTACCTTTGGATTTTTTACTTTTGGATTTTTCCTTTGCATTTTTACTTTTGCATTTTTTTACCTTTGGAATTTTTACCATTGCATTTTTTAACTTTGCATTTTTTTTCTTATGAAGATTTTATTTTTAGATTTTTTACTTTTTTATTTTTTAACTTTGCATTTTTTACCTTTGCATGTTTTATTTTTTCATTTTTTACTTTTACATTTTTTTACCTTGGGATTTTTTACCTTTGCATTTTACACCTTTGCATTTTTTAACTTTAGATTTTTTACCTTTGCATTTTTTAAAGTTTTTACCTTTGGATTTTTTACTTTTGCATTTTTTACCTTTGGAGTTTTTACCTATGGAGATTTTACCTTTGCATTTTTTACCTTAACAATTTTTACCTTTGCATTTTTTACCTTTGCACTTTTTACTTTTGGATTTTAAACTTTTGAATTTTTTACCTTTGAATTTTTTAGCTTTGAATTTTTTACCTTTGAATTTTTTAGCTTTGCATTTTTTACCTTTGCATGTTTTACCATTGCATTTTTTCCTTGGCCATTTTTTCCTTGGCATTTTTTTTTTTGCATTTTTTACTTTTTCATTTTTTACTTTTGCATTTTTTACCTTTGCATTTTTTCCTTGGCATTTTTTTACCTTTGAATTTTTTCCTTAACATTTTTTACCTTTAGCATTTTTTACTTTGGCATTTTTTTCTTTGACATGTTTTACTTTGGCCTGTTTTACTTTAGCAGTTTTTACCATGGCATTTTTTACTTAGGCATTTTTTACCTTTTATTTTTTACCTTTGCATCTTTTACCTTTGCATATTTTACCTTTGTATTTTTTACCTTTGCATTTTTTACCTTTGCATTTTTTACCTTTGCATTTTTTACCTCTTAATTATTTGCTTTTGCACTTTTTACCATCGCATGTTTTACCATTGCATTTTTCTCCGAATTCTTTACATTTGCATTTTTTTCATTTGCATTTTTCCTTTTGCATTTTTTACTTTTGCAATTTTTACTTTTGCATTTTTTATCTTTTGCATTTTTTACCTTTGCATTTTTTACCTTTGCATTTTTTACCTCTTAATTATTTGCTTTTGCACTTTTTACCATCGCATGTTTTACCATTGCATTTTTCTCCGAATTCTTTACATTTGCATTTTTTTCATTTGCATTTTTCCTTTTGCATTTTTACTTTTGCAATTTTTACTTTTGCATTTTTTACTTTTGCATTTTTTACTTTGGCATTTTTTACTTTGGCATTTTTTACCTTTGCATTTTTTCCTTGGCATTTTTTTTACCTTTGAATTTTTTCCTTAACATTTTTTACCTTTAGCATTTTTTACCTTGGCATTTTTTTCTTTGTCATGTTTTACTTTGGCCTGTTTTACTTTTGCATTTTTTACCATGGCATTTTTTACTTTGGCATATTTTACCTTTGTATTTTTTACCTTTGCATGTTTTACTTTGGCATATTTTACCTTTGTATTTTTTACCTTTGCATTTTTTACTTTTGCATTTTTTATTTTTGCATTTTTTTCTTTTGCATTTTTTACTTTTGCATTTTTTACTTTTGCATTTTTTACTTTTGCATTTTTTACTTTTGCATTTTTTACTTTGGCATTTTTTACTTTGGCATTTTTTCCTTTTGCATTTTTTACTTTTGCATTCTTTACTTTTGCATTTTTTACCTCTGCATTTTTTACTTTTGCATTTTTTATCTTTGCATTTTTTACCTTAGCATTCTTTTCTTTTGCATATTTTACCTTTGCATTTTTTCCTTGGAATTTTTTACCTTTGCATGTTTTACTTTTGCATTTTTTATCTTTGAATTTTTTACTTTGGCATTTTTTACCTTTGCATTGTTTCCTTAACATCTTTTACCTTTGAATTTTTTCCTTAACATTTTTTACCTTTGCATTTTTTACTTTTGCATTTTTTACTTTAGCATTTTTTACTTTGGCATTTTTTACTTTGGCATTTTTTACTTTTAATTTTTTTACTTTGGAATGTTTTACTTTGACATTTTTTACTTTTAATTTTTTTACTTTGGCATTTTTTACTTTGGCATTTTTTACTTTGGCATTTTTTACTTTGGCATTTTTTACTTTTGCATTTTTTACTTTGGCATTTTTTACTTTTGCATTTTTTACTTTTAATTTTTTTACTTTGGAATTTTTTACTTTGGCATTTTTTACTTTTAATTTTTTTACTTTGGAATTTTTTACTTTGGCATTTTTTACTTTGGCATTTTTTACTTTTGCATTTTTTACTTTGGCATTTTTTACTTTAGCATTTTTTACTTTGGCATTTTTTACTTTGGCATTTTTTACTTTTAATTTTTTTACTTTGGAATTTTTTACTTTGACATTTTTTACTGAGCATTTTTTACTTTGGCATTTTTTACTTTTGCATTTTTTATCTTTGCATTTTTTACTTTGGCATTTTTTTCTTTTGCATATTTTACCTTTGCATTTTTTATCTTTGCATTTTTTATCTTTGCATTTTTTTCTTGGAATTTTTTACCTTTGCATGTTTTACTTTTGCATTTTTTATCTTTGCATTTTTTATTTTGGAATTTTTTACATTTGCATTTTTCCTTAACATTTTTTCCTTTGTAATTTTTTCCTTAACATTTTTTACTTTTGCATTTTTTTCATTTGCATTTTTTTATTTTAAATTTTTTTCTTTTAAATTTTTAACTGTGACATTTTTTACCTTTGCATTTTTTTCTTTAGCATTTTTTACTTTTGCATTTTTTACTTTAGCATTTTTTACTTTGGCATTTTTTACTTTGGCATGTTTTACTTTTGCATTTTTTACCTTGGCATGGTTTACTTTGGCATTTTTTACTTTGGCATTTTTTACTTTGGCCTGTTTTACTTTAGCATTTTTTACTTTGGCATTTTTTACTGTGGCATTTTTTACTTTGCATTTTGTACTTTGGCATTTTTTACTTTGCATTTTTTATCTTTTAATTTTTTACTTTGGCATTTTTTACTTTGGCATTTTTTACTTTAGCATTTTTTACTTTTGCATTTTTTAATTAAGCATGTTTTACTTTGGCATGTTTTACTTTTGCAATTTTTACTTTTGCATTTTTTACCTTGGCATGTTTTACTTTGACATTTTTTACTTTGGCATTTTTTACTTTGGAATTTTTACTTAGGATTTTTCCTTTGCATTTTTACTTTGGCATTTTTTACTTTGGCATTGTTTACTTTGGCATTTTTTACTTTAGCATTTTTTACTTTGGCATTTTTTACTTTGCATTTTTTACTTTGGCATTTTTTACTTTGCATTTTTTACTTTAGCATTTTTTACTTTTGCATTTTTTTCTTTGACATGTTTTACTTTTGCATTTTGTACTTTTGCATTTTTTACCTTGGCCTGTTTTACTTTTGTATTTTTTACTTTGGCCTTTTTTACTTTGGCATTTTTTACTTGGGCATTTTGTACTTTGGCATTTTATACTTGTGCATTTTTTACTTAGGCATGTTTTACTTTGGCATGTTTTACTTTGGCATGTTTTACTTTAGCATTTTTTACTTTGGCATTTTTTACTTTGGCATTTTTTACTTTGACATTTTTCACTTTGGCATTTTTTACTTTGGCATTTTTTACTTTAAGATTTTTTACTTTGGCATTTTTTACTTTGGCATTTTTTACTTTGGCATTTTTTACTTTGACATTTTTTACTTTGGCATTTTTTACTTTGGCATTTTTTACTTTGGCATTTTTTACTTTGACATTTTTTACTTTGGCATTTTTTACTTTGGCATTTTTTACTGTGGCATTTTGTACTTTGACATTTTTTACTGTGGCATTTTTTACTTTGCATTTTTTACTTTGACATTTTTTACTTTGGCATTTTTTACTTTTGCATTTTTTACTTTGGCATTTTTACTTTGGCATTTTTTACTTTGACATTTTTTACTTTGGCATTTTTTACTGTGGCATTTTTTACTGTGGCATTTTTTACTTTGGCATTTTTTACTTTGGCATTTTTGACTTTGCATTTTTTATCTTTTCATTTTTTACTTTAGCATTTTTTACTTTGGCATTTTTTACTTTTGCATTTTTTACTTTGGCATTTTTTAATTAAGCATGTTTTACTTTGGCATGTTTTACTTTTGCAATTTTTACTTTTGCATTTTTTACCTTGGCATGTTTTACTTTGACATTTTTTACTTTGGCATTTTTTACTTAGGCATTTTTTACCTTTTATTTTTTTTTTAATGTTTTACTTTTGCATTTTTTACTTTGGCATTTTTTACTTTGGCATTTTGTACTTTGGCATTTTTTACTTAGGCATTTTTTACTTTGGCATGTTTTATTTTGGCATTTTTTACTTTGGCATTTTTTACTTTGGCATGTTTTACTTTGGCATTTTTTACTTTTGCATTTTTTACTTTAGCATTTTTTACTTTTGCATTTTTTACTTTTGCATTTTTTACTTTGGCATTTTTTACTTTGGCATTTTTTACTTTAGCATTTTTTACTTTTGCATTTTTACTTTTGCATGTTTTACTTTGGCATTTTTTACTTTTGCATTTTTTACTTTTGCATTTTTTACTCTTGCATTTTTTACTTTAGCATTTTTTACTTTGGAATTTTTTACTTTAGTATTGTTTACTTTAGCATTTTTAAATTTACTTTTCATTTTTTTACTTTTCATTTTTTACTTTAGCATTTTTTACTTTTGCATTTTTTACTTTTGCATTTTTTACTTTGGCATGTTTTACTTTGGCATTTTTTACTTTGGCATTTTTTACTTTTGCATTTTTTACTTTTGCATTTTTTACTTTTGCATTTTTTACTTTGGCATTTTTTACTTTAGCATTTTTTACTTTTGCATTTTTACTTTGGCATGTTTTACTTTGGCATTTTTTACTTTTGCATTTTTTACTTTTGCATTTTTTACTCTTGCATTTTTTACTTTAGCATTTTTTACTTTGGAATTTTTTACTTTAGTATTGTTTACTTTAGCATTTTTAAATTTACTTTTCATTTTTTTACTTTTCATTTTTTACTTTAGCATTTTTTAAATTTACTGTAGAATTTTTTACTAAAGTAAAAAATGCTAAAGTAAATTTTAAAATTTTTTAAATTTACTTTGCAGTATTTACTTTGGCATTTTTTACATTTTATTTGCATTTTTTACTTTGGCATTTTTTCTTTAGAATTTTTTACTTTGGAATTTTTTACTTTGGCATTTTTTACTTTGGCATTTTTTACTTTGGCGCTTTTTTAAATTTATTTTGCATGTTTTAATTTGGCATTTTTACAATTTACTTTGCATTTTTTACTTTGGCATTTTTTACTTTGCATTTTGTGCTTAGGCATTTTTTAAATTTACTTTAGCATTTTTAATTTAGCATTTTTTAATTTACTTTGGCATTTTTTAAATTTACTTTAGCATTTTTTAAATTTACTTTGCATTTTTTACTTTAGCATTTTTTAAATTTACTTTGCATTTTTTACTTTGGCATTTTTTACTTTTCATTTTTTACTTTGCCATTTTTTCTTTGGCATTTTTTACTTTGCCATTTTTTACTTTAGCATTTTTTACTTTGGCTTTTTTACTTTAGCATTTTTTATTTTGGCATTTTTTACTTTAGCATTTTTTACCTTTTATTTTTTACCTTTGCATTTTTTACCTTTGTATTTTTGCCTTTGCATTTTTTACCTTTGTATTTTTACCTTTGCAGTTTTTTTCCTTTGCAGTTTTTACCTTTGCATTTTTTACCTTTGCATTTTTTACCTTTGAATTTTTTTTTCCTTGGCATTTTTTACCTTTGCATTTTTAACCTTTGCATTTTTTACTTTTGCATTTTTTACCTTAACATTTTTTGCCTATGGAGATTTTACTTTCCTCTTTATTATTTGAAATTGAAGAAGGGATTTATTATTATAATTAACTTAATAAACTATCAGATTTGAGACACTTATATACCTTGAAATAAAACAATTTTTTTATGTAACTTCTTCAGTTGAAGCAAGATTTATTGCTGAGGCGCTTCTATTGGGTGGATTCCATTTCTGATGCCAATCCAATGTGGTGATGGGGGACCAGTGCTTTTATCAAAAATCTAGATTATTGCCTATCAAGGTTAAAAAGTTGTTTAGTTGCCTTTAACTTTGAACTAAATTCAATTGTCATTACGGTTTTACTAATATTTTGGGTAGGATGTTAAATAGTTTTCTCCCTTGTGAGAATAAATATATGTCTTGGACTGAATGATTCTTTTGCTTAAAATTGAAATGTATGATTTAGATTCTGTTTTGTGATTTGTATTAATTTCAAAATTTATTTTTATGTGTTTTAAAAACATTAAATTAGAAGGCAATATTTGCGTTATAAATCTTCACATTTATTTTTTTATTTTTAATAGATCTTTTACATGTGATATCAGTAAATATGAGACTTACTGCTAAATCATAATAAAATATCTGGAACGGTGAAACATCTTTTAATAATTTCGAGAGAACTCCCCCCCCCCTTTGCAAAAATCTAATGGAAGGGAAACACCCAAGATAGCGTCCATTCTTAAAAAAAATAAGGATTGACGACAGAGAAGACTGAACAGATGGAGATGTTAAAAAATGATTACTATAATTATTACATTTATTTTAGTTTTATTATTACTATTTAATTTTTGATGTTTGTTAAGATAGGGTCAACATATCGATTTTTAAATATGTCCTTTTAAGCAAAAACAATATTACGTACTTAATTGTCATGTCGAACATAGTAATATATCCCAAATTTACAAAAATTCATCAACTAGAACAATTGCTATTTGTGTTTTTAGTAAAACAAAAAAAAGTCTATCGCTATAGACTATAATTGTCGGAAGCCATTATGGTGTAATCTAAATTTTTCGTTCGTAATTATGTCCCCTGTGTATGAACTCTTTATTGTTTACTTTATAACATCTAAGAAAAATGCAATTTTGTCCAATTTTCTGTAAAATTTACTTTTAACTATAAATAATTTTCTAGTTGATGAATTTTCGTAATTTTGGGATATATTACTATTTTCGGCATGAAAATTTAGTACGTAATATTGTTTTGACTTAAAATGTAACTTAGAAAATGTTACCTTTATCCTTATTGCATACGGCTGTGAACCATCCAATGCTGGTGGAGTTAAAAAATGGAGAAACATTCAATGGCCATTTAGTAAGTTGTGATAACTGGATGAATATTAATTTACGAGAAGTAATTTGCACATCGAGGGTGAGTTTTCTGCTTTTTCAAATATTTTTTTTTTCTGTATCATTTAGATTATTTGCACAACTGTACTTATCCTGAATTTTATGCTCACACTCTTTAAGTCGATCTAATTTTTGACCTGCTTCATGTATATCTTATCATATTTGTAAATCCATATGGAATTTCGAACGGAACCCTTTATTTAATCCACAGAGGCAGCATGCTCTCATTCTGTCAACCATGCTTAAGTAATTTACAATTGAACTTCTTTATTTTTTTTTTGTTTATTGCAATTTACTGTATTTAGTACACTGCTTCTCAGTCACTGTACCGTGGCATGATTACTGGTACACCACAAAGAGATAATAGCTTCATTTTGTTTACTATAGCTATTTAGTTTTAGACGGGCCAATGCACCAACTGACACAAAAAATTGCAGCATTTTGTTTTTTTATGGTTTTATGTCAAGTTGGGTCTACTCTACATCATATTAAAAGTTCAACAAGATTCGAGTATGCGAAAGATTTCGAAGCTGAACGTTTTCGACTTGCAAGTCATTTTCCATTACGTTATAAGACATAAACTCGGTCAGTTTTCAGGATAAACGAATCTTGCATTTTTACTCATGTTTCAGGGTCAATCTTTTGCGTTGAATGGTTGCAATCATGATGTTGAATCATTCCTTATATCATATCTATGAGTACCCCTAACCTACCCCACCCCAATTCACATAAATCATGTTTTTTCACAGTCATTCATACATCCTCCTCATCATCATCTATGACTGGAGCATTTTTCACATTGTCACATTTGCCATCTTGGCAATGTCCACATACACTTGTACATTCTAGTCCATACCTTCTGCAGGTACACCTTAGGGTATTGCATCCTTCCAAACAGTTGCACTCCTATTTCTCGTCCCCCCCCCCTCACCAATCTTTCACAAGAAACACCCGTCTGGCTGAAACTAATTTTCCCCACTCTTTATCTGTGCCTAAATCCAAACGTAGATTCCATGAACAAAGCTTCTCTCTCAGAAGTGCACGATTGTGGAACTCTCTTCTATTTGCCTGTTTCCCACCTGACTACAACTTGGATGTCTTCACGTCCAACATAAACAACTTCCTGACAAACTGCCCCCTTAAGTAAGACACTCTATCAAATCTCCAATACTAATGATTACTACAATACTATCTCATTGATTACTGTACACGCAATAACCCTTATCCTTGAGTTGCCTCTGGGCCTTGATAAGTGGTGACCCCCATGTAAGAAAAAAAAAAAAATGACATTTTAAAAAATTGATCTGTCAACTTTATCTTAACAAGCACATAATTTTTATCAAAAATATGCACATGTGCATAAGTTTTTAGTAATTTCTTCATATAGTGACTTAGATTAAAACAAGGTAGATAATTAGCCAAGGTTATTTCCCTTTACACATCCTAAAAAGAAATATGGTTAGTTTAATTTAATAATGCATATCTTACTTTTATTTGTTGACTTAAATTTATTGTCACAAATTAGTGTGTATTTAGGTATTAAATAGTTATTGAACTTTAGTAAAATCATTATTTATTTTATTATTGTATTGTTTCCATTTATTTTAATAATTATTTTTTTATTTTTTATTTATTTTTTTTTTTTTACATTTTCACCCCAAACAAGGCACATTGCCACTTTGGTGTAGGGGGCTATTATCAGGGGCAACAACTACTGGGGTACTATGTAGGGAGTTGGGCAGCAAGATGTCTGTTCACGTTACACTTGAACTTCTGCATGTCAGTACAATTGGGGAAGCAGGGACCTGGAATGGAATTCCAAAGTCTAGCGGTTCTGGGGAAGAAACTACTGGAGTAGAAAGATCTTTTACATCTAGGGATCTCTACTGTGTGGGGGTGAGATTTAGCTGCCTGTCGGGTTTGTCGAGGGTGTTTACGTCATGGGGCATAAGTGCTTGCAGTTAATCAGAGCATTCACCATTAAAATACCTGTAGAACAGGCAGAGGGATGCAACATTTCATTGATGGGACAGAGGCTGAAGCTTAGATGCCAGTTCAGGGCCTATTAGATTGGAGACACTCTTTTGAACCTTGTCTAGGAATGAGAGACTAGTAGCAGATACACCAGCGTAAATATGACAGCAATACTCCATACATGGGCGAATAGTGGCCTTATAGAGGTACAGGATACTTTCAGATGTTAGTAGTTTTCTAGCACGGTAGTGAGAGCCTTCCGTCTTCGCAAGAAGAGGGAGTTCGTGGCCTTCGGGCCAAGATCAAAGTGTAGTATCTGGTCAGATACTGCAAGCAAAGACCATATGTGGGGGTAACCCCACATATCAGACCTTGGTCAATGTAGGAGGCAACCCTTCATACCAACAGTTACTATCCAGCTCCCATTTCCCACCTCTTGGGATCTGATCCCCCCTTTCCCTCCCCTCTCCCTCAATCTCCACATTAAAAAACGGCCTTGTGCCTAATTTGCTCAGTGGGGAAGCAAATAAATACATACTGCAAGCAAAAACCCTATGTGGGGGCGACCCCACAGATAAGACCTTGGTCAATGTAGGGGCAACCCTTCATACCAATTGTCACTATCCAGCTCCTCTACTCCCCGGGGAGTTGGTCCCCATTTCCCCTTCACTCCTCACTTTAAAAATCGGCCTTGTGCCTAATTTGCTCGGTGGGGGAGCAAATAAATACTGCCTTCCGTCTTCGCAAGAAGAGGGATTTGGTGGCCTTTGGGCCAAGATCAAAGTCTAGTATCTGTTCTGATACCTACATCTTGCAAGGCAGTGCTGTTCTGGCGACACATTCTCGTGTCCGGAACACCTGACAAGCTTTTTGGGTCGCGTTCTGTCCGCACACCCACTTTGTCTGTCTTTCTCTACTCTCCCCCCTCACAGGGGGATCCGAGCTGATAATTTACGACCTTCCCGCGAGGGAGGTTCAGAAACACTTTCTCTCTTCCCTCCACTAACTTCCGACTCCCTCTCTCAGTTGTATCTCCCCTCTTGCCGCCTTTGGTGCCACTTCTTTTTGGCGCCAAAGTCGGCTCCTCACTTTGGACGCCGACTCCACGTCAGTCATTTTGGCGATTTTATATACAGGGAAGAGAGCTTTTTAAAAAAAAATGGACACCGCCAGCCCAGAGGCCACCAATAGAGATACCCCCAGCCAGGGGGCTACCACAGGAAAAACTGCTCCCCAAGAGGACAACTCCCCAACAGGGGGAGCAAAAAGCAACAGGGCATACCGCCCGGATAATAAATTGAAGGACGCCCCCCAGAAGGGAGAAAATTCACAAGCAGCTCCCCAAGAGGGCAACTCCCCGACCCAGGGAGCACAGGTAATGGCGGACGAGGGAACGAGGAACGTTTTAGGTGAACCACACTCAGTGGCACCTCTTGCTCCTCAATCCTCGTTGGCAACGGCCTTCTCACATCGTCAGAGGAAGACTTTAAAGCCACTGCTGGATTGCCAACAGATAGAGGGGAAAGATGTTAACATCCCCTCAAATTTCCCGGATGCCCCGCTCCTAATAACGTTCGTTAGAACTCCAGAGGCTTGCAAGAGCAACTTGTGGTCACTTCTGGAGGCAGCGGAAGGGGCCTCTCCGGAAATGGAACTTTTTGAAAAAAGCGACTCTTCCCTTGATGAATTGTCAAAACAATGCAAGGGAAGGGTCCCAGTGTAGGTCCATCCGTCTCTCTACAGGGCCCTAAAATTGACTTTTCCCCTAGACGTTGGCGGCATTGTGAGAGAAGGCCAGGACCTGAAAAACCTGACCTCCTTGAGCATCGGCATCCTTACGCTGACCGACTTTGGAGCCAAGTGGGACACACCCTAAAGGTAGGTACCATGTCTTTAAATTTGGCCAGTTTGAATGCAAGGGGCTTGAGATCACCGGGCCAGGCGGCTCGCCTCCGGCACGACCTCTTGTCCCTAGAAGTGGATGTTGCTGCGATCCAGGAGACGCATTTCCTTTCCTCTGTGGACTGTCAGGTGTTGAACCGGGATTTTGAAGTTTTCTCAGCATATGGCAGCCCGCGGGAAAGGAGAGTCTCCTTGCTAGTGAAGGGAACTCTGTCCGTGACGGTCAACGTTGTTCATAGGGATATGGTGGGCAGGCTGGTCGTGGCCGATGTTGCCGTAAAAGATTCTGTGTTTCGGGTAGTTGCGGTTCATGCGCCCAGCACCACTCGCGAGAGAGTCTCATTCTTCAGTCAGCTTGACGCTTTTGTAGATTGTCGGAAGCGGGTAGTGCTAATGGGGGATTGGAACGCCATCTTATACCCAGATTTAGATAAAGTAGGAGGCGAAGCTAGAGGGTTGGAAAGATGTGAGCCCAGCCTAGCTGACCTGATGGCTATATGCGATCTGGTCGACAGGTTTTGGGTCGAGCATCCAGAGCGGGAGATGTGAACGTGGACCAATAGCGTTCCTTCCTAACCGAATACCTATTTGGACAGGATACTAGTTAAAAGAGGCGAAATAGATTTCCTATCTTGCCCCACGTTCACTTGGTTAGGTCAGTCAGACCATAAACTAGTTATGGTCCGGCTGAAGCTAGGAAATAGGCCTAAGTTAGCAGGGTACTGGAAGTTAAACAGCTCCCTTCTGGAGATACAAGACTTCCGAGATCAGTTAGGAGAATTAATTAAAAAGGCTCTAGTGGGGGCGGTTATTGGGAGTAAGTGGTGGTTAGGTCTAAAAGCCAACATTAGAAGCTTCTCCGTCAAGTATGCCCAGCGCCTCGCACTAGATAAGGCCAGGACGAAGAAGCAGCTAGAGCAGAAACTAGCCCGCGCTACAGGGGAGGGAGATAGGGTTAGTCAGGAACTAGCTAGGCAGGATCTTTTGCGTGAGACTAGCGAGCGCTACGAAGGTCAAGTAGTCAGAGCTAGGCTTAGAAAGATAGGCAACAAAGCAGTCAACTCTGACGCTGTTGCACGTCGTGAGATTTCTAGGCGTGGCTTGGACAAATACATTGAAAAAGTTAGACATCCGGATGGATGCACCCTTGAATCGACTCGGGAGATCTGTGAGGGGTTTCGAGAACATTTCGAGGAGCGTTTTACGCAGCAGCCCGATCTTCCGGTCCTTGAGTTTAGCGACTATTTGGCCGACTCTCCCCGTCTTGACGCGGCTGGTTGCGAGGGCCGGGTGACGGAGCAGGAGGTCTTTACTGCGCTGAAGCAGGTCAGCTGTGACAGATCGCCGGGACTCGATGGTCTGCCATACGAACTGTATTTGAGGCTGTCGCCCATGTTTCTGCCTCTTCTGATGGATGTTTTTAACCATTGGTTTGCTCAGGGATCTATTCCAGGGCAGGTAACCAAGGGAGTGATCACATTGCTGAGGAAAGGTGATGGGCATGGTGGGGAAGAGTTAGACGACTACAGGCCCATAACTTTGCTTAACACAGAGTTGAAGATTTTGGCCAAGGTCCTATCGAATCGGCTGCAGGTTGTTATCAAAGAGTTGGTGGAACCAGAACAGAACAACGCTGTGAAGGGGGAGATTGATTCAGAACAACTTGCACCTGATCCGCACGATCCTAGAGGGGTAATAGATGACGACACAGAAGCTGCGCTGATCAACTTAGATCAGTCCAAAGGGTCGACCATCGTTTCCTGGCATCTGTCTTAGAGGTCGCCGGTTTTAAACCGGACTTCTGCAAGTGGATCTCCGTGATGTATCGACAGCCCATGGCTATCATGCAAGTACACGGAAAGCGCTTGAAACCCTTTTGTTATCTCTCGGTCGGTTCGTCAGGGTTGTCCGCTGTCGCCCCTGCTTTACGTCCTGGCCTTGGAGCCTCTGCTCCGCAAGCTGAGACGTGGGGAGGCAAATTCGGCCCTGCGCGAAATGGCTCTGCCTGGCGGCTCAGCTGCCAAGGTATCCGTGTTTGCCAATGATGTCACGGTCTTTGTGTCGGGCTTCAGAGACATTGAGATCGTGTTGGAGACGGTTGCACAGTACGAAAGAATCACGGGGGCCAAGATAAACCGCAGCAAGTCGGTCTGACTGCGGTTGGGCGCCTGGAGTGGCAACGCAAACCTCCCGGCGCCCTTCAGCTGCGCGGATGGACCGGTTCGGATCCTCGGCATGTGGTTCGGACTGGGTCTCCAGCTTGATAAGAATTGGTCGGAGGTACGGTCAAAGGTGGCAGCTGCGGTCGATGCGTGGCTTCCTAGGAAACTTTCCTCAAAGCGTGCGCCACATATATCTTCCCTCTTATCCTTTACCAACTGACCGTACTTCCTCTGCCTGCACAACACCTAACAGCTCTTGTCAAACTCTTGTCCTCGCTCCTTTGGGGCAGAGGAAGACACTGGGTAAGCAGACAGGTCTGTATTCAACATCCGTGTGAGGGAGGTTTGGGAATGCCGGACTTGAGGTGTCATCGAGACGCTGAGAGGCTGGCCTTCCTTAGCCACTACCTTCAAGACGATCAACCATAGCACCCCGCGATCACTGCCGCCTTTCCCGACCTCATTCTCGACCCCACTATCGAGAGTCGTCGCAGGCCGCGGGGAGATTCAGCCTTCCTGAAGGAGTGCTGAGCCGCGCTAAAATGACTACCAGGGTCCAGCGACCTTGTGACTGCCACCCATGAGGAACTCCACAGGGATCTAGTGAGGGGGGCCGCCGACGATTCGCTATGTGCACGTTTGGGTTGGCAGCAGAGTGAGATCTGCTCCGCGTGGAGCTGGACGCCAGGTTCGAGTCATCTGAACAATTCAGAGTTCTCTCTGACCTGGCGATTGGCCCGAAATGTGCTTCCCCTCAACAATATACAATGCAGTTCTGGTTTTTTGGAGTCGCCTGCCTGTCCCCGTTGCGGGACGACGGCCGCAGAAACAACTGATCACGCATTTTTCGATTGCCGCGAACTCCGCCAGTACTGGTCGTATGTTGGCGAGGTGACTGCTCGCATTGACCCCAAGCATCTTCACCCGATTACTGTATCAAACATAGTGGACAATGTTAGGCCACCGTGGGACCAGGAGAGACAAATGGTCTACATCGCAATCCTGGCCGTGGCGAGAATGGTGATTTCGACGTCGAGACTGCAAGATGGCCGGGGGGTGCTTTCTGATCAGGATCTGATCGCTTTCTTTAAACACCAACTACGGGTAAAGATCAGATACGACAGAAGAAAGTTGCATCGTGTGGCTTTTGAAAGAAGATGGATACAGTTAGCAAGTCTGTGTGTACGAAGAGGGGCCAAATTTGAATACGTGTTTCCCGTCTAGGTGTGGAACGCTCAGTTCTAGGGTTTCTGTCGGACCCCTGCCCCTTTCCAATTCTACTTCCTTCAACCTCTCAACCAGCCGAATAAATCTTGTTTCCCTTATTAGAAAGCCTCCAAGATCTCCAGCCTCCAAAAACAACAATTTTTTCTTTTGCCCGCCCTTCCTCTCGAAATTCAACCCAGCTTGGAGGAAATTAAATCAAACACTAACACCTCCACCCCTGCTCTCACCGCCAATTTTTTCTTTTCTCCCCTATTTAGGACACAACCCCTCTCCCCTCCATTTAGAGGCTGCTCGTGAAACCCTGGTCCCTTTACAAACCAGAGTGAAACGAATGGTCTAGCATTTCATATAGGGTTGGGAGGGCCTTACTAACCGGGGGGGGGGGTTTCCCCAAGTCACTCAACACAATGAAATTTTATTAAGATTGTTATCTTTTTTGTATTTTTTGATATAAATAAAAAATGTTTTAAAATTGGGCTTAAGTATGCACCCCCCCTCCCACCACACACATATAAATACAAATTTAAAGGGGTAACCATGATAAAATAGGCTGGCCGAGAGAAAAATCATTTAAAATTTACAACAGAGACCAGATGGATCAACCAACCTCACCATTTTTGAGTTGGCCTTGTGCCTAAGTTTTTTGTTCATTTTCCCAATTGTATTTTTTTTTTCCTGTGAATAAAAAAATTAATATCTCAAAGTGTAGTATCTGTTCTGGCAGATACTGCAAGTAAAGACCCTATGTGGGAGCGACCCCACAGATAAGACCTTGGTCAATGTAGGGGAAACCCTTCATACCAATTGTCACTATCCAGCTCCCCTACTCCCCGGGGAGTTGGTCCCCATTTCCCCTTCACTCCTCACATTAAAAATCGGCCTTGTGCCTAATTTGCTCGGTGGAGGAGCAAATAAATACCGCCTACCTTCTTCGCAGCGGCCCTGGCAATGCTTTCAATGTAATTGTTCTAACTCATGTTTCCTGTGAACGTTAGGCCAAGGAGTTTGAAAGATGTACTCTCAGATAAAGAGTCGTTGGCTATTGCTATTGGTGGTAGAGAAGGTTTCTTGTAATTATTGAAGGAAAATAGTTTAGTCTTGGCGGCATTGAATGTGACCATCCATATTTCACTTTATTTTTCAATCTTTCTACGTATTCAGTAATTTCCAGTAATTTGGCCAAATATCACCACTCATTTCATTTAACAATAACCTCTGACCTTCTTCTGGTTCATATTATCGAACTCAGAAATCTTTATGGCAAACTCGAGAATTTGCACAAAATTTTGAATGAAACTCTTTATTTAATAATGCAATTATGATTTACTTAAGACTTTTACATAGTCATCGATGAAAGAATGAGAGCAATCTACCCCTCGAGTTCTGTTCAAAATTTTGTACAGATTCTTGAATTTGACAAAAAGATTTCCAAGTTCAACAAGATGCACCTAAAGAAGGTTGCCGGTTATGTCAACCGCTTTGGTTAAGTAAGCCTCTGGCCAGCTTTGGGTAGGATTGAAACCACTATCTTCAGACAATCAAGGCCTTTGGTGCATTGGATAGAGACGTTGAATCTCTACAGTTCCAGGTGAGCATTGTCTGAAAATAGCAGTTTCAATCCTACCAAAGCCGGCCAGAGGCTTACTTGGCCAAAATGTAGTGAGATGACAAAAACTATGGAAGGCAGTAATTGCTGAGAATGTAGTTAGGAGATTCGGAGTTCTTATCCTGTCGTAGTTACCACCTTACGAAGGTCAGAGGAATAGTTGGCCAAAACGTTGTAAAACAACAATCAAAAAGCTGAGGATAATAGTCCACAATAAAATAAATAAATTAATAAGAAGTGTTATCTCCTTTTTAACTAAAATTTTATTTTATTTTCTGTATAAGTTTAAAAAACTGTGCAAACAAGTAAAAATTAAAAACTAAAATGAATTCAGTGCATTCCTAGCATGTTTGAATATAGATTATATAAAGTGATAATAATGTGGGAATAATTTAACAATATTTAGATGTGGGTATATAAAATACTGTTTGAAATGGTATTCTCAACATAAGGTTAAATTAAGTAAAAAGATAACAAAAATTCCATTAAAAGTAAACAATTAGAGTTACAAGTTATGCTGAGTTGTACCAGTTATATTATGGGAGGAAGTATGTGGCAGTTAGAATTCCTGCTTCTGGGAATTTTGGTGTCAAAATAACTTGGCATTGTTTATAATGCCTTCACCACCCTATGAGGGTTGGCAGTGGAAGATGCAGTTCATCTAGATGTAAATTACTGTAAAGATTATTGTAAAAATGAAACCAAACCCCAGAGAAAATAATGGAGCTATTCGTTATTCTTTTGAATTACTTTTTTGATTTTTCCAGTCACAAAGAGAAAAGAAGCAAGAAAATAACAACGTTGTTATTTTGTCCAGGATGAGGATCAAAAAATGCCGCAATGTAACAAGTCGCTTATTACTACAACTTCAATGTTTCAGCAGCAGAAATGTCCCGTACTACTGTGTAGTGCCGCTCCTAGTTACAGATCATGTATTTTGGAAATAGTAAGGTCTTTAAATAGTGTCAAAAAACAGCACTTACAATTAATATACTTGTGGTTAAATTAATGGATCAAAAAGAGAAATAAAATCATGAATGTTATGAATGGGTTACCAGTTAGCAAGAGCATACTCAACAATGGGAATTTGGGAATGAAAACATGAATTAATGAATAAATTGTATTTCTACCAATAATTTTAGAGAAATGTAAAATATATTCTGAAAAAACAAAGTTTGATGAGAAGTTTTAAAGTTCTTGAATAAGAAATAGACAAAAGTATCAGAAAGTTTGTTTCAATGTCCCATGTATGTGTGTGTGTGTGTGTGGAGGAGTGGCTGTGTTCACTGGAGATATGGCAGCAGGCTTAAAAGAATTTCAGTATTCAAATCTTGTAGAATGGGTGTTGTTAATGTTGGGAGTTGAGGTGCAGCACGATGCTCCCCTCCACCCAGAGGAACAGCACGAGGTGCAGCACGATGCTCCCCTCCACCCAGAGGAACAGCACGAGGTGCAGCACGATGCTCCCCTCCACCCAGAGGAACAGCACGAGGTGCAGCACGATGCTCCCCTCCACCCAGAGGAACAGCACGAGGTGCAGCACGATGCTCCCCTCCACCCAGAGGAACAGCACGAGGTGCAGCACGATGCTCCCCTCCACCCAGAGGAACTCTGATTTCAGTTAACCAAGCTAGTGTTGTTGAATTTCACACATTTTTTGAGTTTGAAACGATTCTGATTGGTTGGAAAACATTTTGCGTTCACATATTCTTGTGAAAACTGACTTGCTTTTGAAGTGATGAAGAGATCGAATCTCAACGAAGGCAAGAAAGAAAAAGGGTAGTAATTAAGTCCATTTGCTTTTTAGCATTTGTTTGAATCGCATCTCGATGTAAAAATCCAATGCAAAAAATATCATGAAAAAAGTGAAAAAGGAAGAAAAAAAGAGTAAGTCAAACGAACAAAAAAAAAAGAAAAAATGGGAGTTTATTATGCTCATCTTGCATATCGATTTCTAATCTACCAGCAGACACACACGGTGCCACAAATGGGGCAGATAAAAATGGATGCAAAGTAGATTTACTTGATCCACATTGTTTTAGATTTAAAAGAAAAAAACTGTTCTCCTTATGATTTGACTAAGAAAAACTCCTTTTTGAGACTTCTTGCAGGCCCTCTGCAAAAAAAAGGAAATTATTTTGAAAGAAATGATGCCAAATAGAAGGAATAACTCAACTCCCTAAAACTCTCATGCTAACATTTAAAACAACTTTATTGATTCATTTTCATTGTTGTGTAATTTAAAAGGAATCAAAGAGAAAGGTGTTAGTAAATAAATAAGTCCTTGAGTATAAGCAAAGATAAAGCTTAGAAAGTGCATGAGTCTAATAAATATCCTATATGTATAAAATAAATATCCTGTATGTATAAAATAAATATCCTGTATGTATAAAATAAATATCATGTATGTATAAAATAAATATCCTGTATGTATAAAATAAATATCCTGTATGTATAAAATAAATATCCTATATGTATAAAATAAATATCCTGTATGTATAAAATAAATATCCTGTATGTATAAAATAAATATCCTGTATGTATAAAATAAATATCCTGTATGTATAAAATAAATATCCTATATGTATAAAATAAATATCCTGTATGTATAAAATAAATATCCTGTATGTATAAAATAAATATCCTATATGTATAAAATAAATATCCTGTATGTATAAAATAAATATCCTGTATGTATAAAATAAATATCCTGTATGTATAAAATAAATATCCTGTATGTATAAAATAAATATCCTGTATGTATAAAATAAATATACTATATGTATAAAAAAAATATCCTGTATGTATAAAATAAATATCCTGTATGTATAAAATAAATATCCTATATGTATAAAATAAATATCATGTATGTATAAAATAAATATCCTATATGTATAAAATAAATATCATGTATGTATAAAATAAATATCCTGTATGTATAAAATAAATATCCTATATGTATAAAATAAATATCATGTATGTATAAAATAAATATCCTGTATGTATAAAATAAATATCCTATATGTATAAAATAAATATCCTGTATGTATAAAATAAATATCCTGTATGTATAAAATAAATATCCTATATGTATAAAATAAATATCATGTATGTATAAAATAAATATCCTGTATGTATAAAATAAATATCCTGTATGTATAAAATAAATATCCTATATGTATAAAATAAATATCATGTATGTATAAAATAAATATCCTATATGTATAAAATAAATATCCTATATGTATAAAATAAATATCCTGTATGTATAAAATAAATATCATGTATGTATAAAATAAATATCATGTATGTATAAAATAAATATCCTATATGTATAAAATAAATATCATGTATGTATAAAATAAATATCCTGTATGTATAAAATAAATATCCTGTATGTATAAAATAAATATCCTATATGTATAAAATAAATATCATGTATGTATAAAATAAATATCCTATATGTATAAAATAAATATCCTATATGTATAAAATAAATATCCTGTATGTATAAAATAAATATCCTGTATGTATAAAATAAATATCATGTATGTATGAAATAAATATCCTATATGTATAAAATAAATATCCTATATGTATAAAATAAATATCCTATATGTATAAAATAAATATCCTGTATGCATAAAATAAATATCCTGTATGTATATAATAAATATCCTATATGTATAAAATAAATGTTCTATATGTATAAAATAAATATCCTGTATGTATAAAATAAATATCCTATATGTATAAAATAAATATCCTATATGTATAAAATAAATATCCTGTATGTATAAAATAAATATCCTGTATGTATAAAATAAATATCATGTATGTATAAAATAAATATCCTGTATGTATAAAATAAATATCCTGTATGTATAAAATAAATATCCTGTATGTATAAAATAAATATACTATATGTATAAAATAAATATCCTGTATGTATAAAATAAATATCCTGTATGTATAAAATAAATATCATGTATGTATAAAATAAATATCATGTATGTATAAAATAAATATCCTGTATGTATAAAATAAATATCCTGTATGTATAAAATAAATATCCTGTATGTATAAAATAAATATACTATATGTATAAAATAAATATCCTGTATGTATAAAATAAATATACTATATGTATAAAATAAATATCCTATATGTATAAAATAAATATCCTGTATGTATAAAATAAATATCCTGTATGTATAAAATAAATATACTATATGTATAAAATAAATATCCTGTATGTATAAAATAAATATACTATATGTATAAAATAAATATCCTGTATGTATAAAATAAATATCCTGTATGTATAAAATAAATATCCTGTATGTATAAAATAAATATCATGTATGTATAAAATAAATATCCTGTATGTATAAAATAAATATCCTGTATGTATAAAATAAATATCCTGTATGTATAAAATAAATATACTATATGTATAAAATAAATATCCTGTATGTATAAAATAAATATCCTGTATGTATAAAATAAATATCCTGTATGTATAAAATAAATATCATGTATGTATAAAATAAATATCCTGTATGTATAAAATAAATATCCTGTATGTATAAAATAAATATCCTGTATGTATAAAATAAATATACTATATGTATAAAATAAATATCCTGTATGTATAAAATAAATATCCTGTATGTATAAAATAAATATCATGTATGTATAAAATAAATATCATGTATGTATAAAATAAATATCCTGTATGTATAAAATAAATATCCTGTATGTATAAAATAAATATCATGTATGCATAAAATAAATATCCTATATGTATAAAATAAATATCCTATATGTATAAAATAAATATCCTATATGTATAAAATAAATATCCTATATGTATAAAATAAATATCCTGTATGATAAAATTGTTTATTTTATGAGAATGTTTGTATGAGAGAGCTTATACATACTCAGGTGTTAAAGTCAAGCCTTGTCTATATATGTATGTAGGTATGTGCATGTGTATTACAGTAAATCCATGTATGCAGCTGTAGCCATGTTGGATCCTAGAATCTTCTTGTTGAAATCAGAACTCATGCAAGGGAATATTCGGTCGTATCCCAGGAGAAAGTTTGGTGGTTGAAAGAATGCCATGGATAATTCAGCACACTGTGTGGTTTCTTAATGGGAAAAAATAAACAATCGAATTGGTGCTCCCTTTTATCAACTCTGCTTATGCATTCAACTCACCTGAAAGATGGCTTCTGATTAGGCAAGCCAAAAAAGAAGTTACATGCTCACATCAATCAACAGCCAACTTAGAAATTAACCTTAGATTCAAAATATCATTAATCACTGCTGCTAATATTGTTGTTGCTTTTAAGGCCGTTGCTATAATGGTATCCGTACACATGCTACAAAATGACTTCTTCAGAGAAATATTGAGTTTAAGTTTGCAATTGTTCCAAGTTCTTTATTTTCTGTCTCACATGATAGCAGTTAAAGTTTCTAACAATTCTTCAGATAATATTTTGAACCATTTCATACGATTATGGTGAGGAATTTCATTTTTTTTTCTGGATTTTCTCCAAGGTTTAGCCATGATGGGGCATCGATGGTCTTGATAGAATTGGCATTTATTAACCCTCCACTCAGCAGGATGCGAGGTAAGTTCAGTCTGGGACATGCAGCAGCTTTCAACAGTCAGAATCATTTTAAAAAGGTTCCTGGTTTATTCAACATTCATCCCATTTTTACAGCTGCCACAACAGATGGAACAAAATATGGGAACAGGTACTACACTTTAATTTTTTTATTCTATTATATTTTATGAATTATTTGTTTCGTATAGTTGAGTGGCAAAAATGTGTATCATATTTTTACAAAACAGCAGTGAGTAATGTTTTACCAAATAAAAAATGAGTAATGTTACCAAATAAAAAATGAGTAACGTTACCAAATAAAAAATGAGTACCGTTACCAAATAAAAAATGAGTAATGTTACCAAATAAAAAAAATGAGTAACGTTAACAAATAAAAAATGAGTAACGTTAACAAATAAAAAATGAGTAATGTTACCAAATAAAAAATGAGTAATGTTACCAAATAAAAAATGAGTAACGTTAACAAATAAAAAATGAGTAATGTTACCAAAAAAAACTGAGTAACGTTACCAAATAAAAACTGAGTAACATTACGAAAAAAGAGTAACGTTACCAAATAAAAATGAGTAACATTACCAAAAAATGAGTAACGTTACCAAAAAATGAGTAACGTTACCAAATAAAAAGTAAGTTAACATTACCAAATAAAAAATCTGTATAGTGTTTGTTCAAGCAAATCAAGTGAGATATATTGGGTTTATCAAAAATTTGGTTCATTTTCTGAATGTCATCTTTCCGACCTACTAAAGATCGTTTTACATTTCTATTCTTCAAACCCTGTATTTGGTTTAGCAAGTTTGTTGATGTCAGAGGAGTTATTACATTTTTTAATTTCAGGCATTTCAGGCTTTGAAATGAAAGATCATGCAGAACATTACAGACATTTGATGTTTCTTTTACTACAGAAACAGAAAAAAGCTACAGAAATCCACATAAAAATATTTCATGTGTATGGGGAGAATGCTGTTACAGATGGGTGGGGCATAAATGGTTTGCTCGATTCTGAAAAGATAATAGACAATGTAATATTCTAAGCAATAAAAAGGAGGAATGAACTCTGGGGTCATGGAAATTGTGGCCCCTTATGACATCCGGGTTTTTATCTGTAAAATATACAAAACATGATAGCAAGTTTCTTCTTGACTCTCTCCTTAATCATCATCCATCCTGCTATCCCACTGAGGAATGAGGGAGGGTAATCGATATTTAGCAAGTATCGATTACTTCCTATACCAAACATCACATTAGCGATGAGGACAGCGCCGTTTACTAAACAAAAGACAAGAGAGTACAAAAAATGAAATGCTGCAAAAAAACAAATATGGCTGCTTTATTGCAATACCCAGAATTCGACTGTGAGTCAGAATCCAATCTAAGGAATTATTTCATCACACGATATAGAAGATGATAAAAGACAGAAAGCAATTCTGCTTACATTTGTAGGCGAAGTGATGAATGACATCATTGACAGACTACGAGACACATTTGAAAATCTCACCTTGGCTGTGCAGAGTCATTTCAAGCCACAAAACAACACATAATATAACCAGTGTGTATTTTGAAAGATTAAACAAACCACGTCTAACACAGAGGATTTCTTTTGAAAATTAAAAGAGGCAGCAGCTATGTGCCACTTTGCAGACTCAAATGCTGAAGTAAAATCCTAACTATTGACAGGCTGTTTATTGGAAAAGGTTCATAAAAAGGTACCGATGAACTCAAACATTCCATTATGCTAGGATACGGAAACAATGATAACACACCTAGATGCGCTTAGAAGATACTAACGCCATCACAAGAACTACTACTATTGCACTAGTAAACAAACAGTGACAGCCGGCAAAACCAGTGCAGAAATTGCAACAGCAAATACTTACATGAATGGGAACTGCATTCTAGAGCCAGTGTGCTTATTGTTGAAGATGGGGACATTTTACTTCTATTTGTTTCAGAAAGCTAAATGATGAGGATTGACAATGGAGAACAAATCGTCCCCCATGCCCACAAGCTGAAATCAGTTGACGACCAGTGAACTGCGTTGAAAACAACTAACAGAACTGAACCAGCAGCAATGACATGGAATATGTATTCAATATAAGTAAAATGAAAAAATCTTCTCTGTTTTAATGTATCTTTTGGCCAACAAACCTTCAATGCATTAACTGACTCAAGCACCAACATTAACATTTTAGCTAAAACAAATTTCAAGCACTTAAGACCAACACCCCATCTCTGACCCACAAAATCTGTGATATTTGGATTTGATGTCAAGGACACCACTCCAGTTCTCGGTCAATTTAGCACTCTTCTAGAATTGATGGGCATCTCTTCCCAAACTGACATACATGTAATAAAGAGCCTAGAAAACCCCACCACAGACTGGGAAACATGTAAAAGGCTTAAACTACTGTAAACAAGACTCCAGTTAACCACATCAATAACTCTAATACACAAACCCTAATCCTCCATCCTTAAGCTTTTGGAAGATGACACAGACTTTTTCAATGGTCTAGGTAGACTCAATAAAAAAAAGTCCACCTACACATAAATGAAAACACACCATCCATTGCTGAGAGATATCACAGTGAAGAAAGACACAGAAGAATTAATACACAAAGATGAGAGATCGGGAGTGATTGAAAAAGCAGAACTGATCCCATGTCGCAGTTGTTTATAGTTGTTCCAAATAAAAAAGACTAAAATAAAATCAGAGTTTGCATCAACATGAGATCAGCAAACAAAGCTATCAAAAGGGAAAGGCATTCAACGTCCACACTCGATGAGCTGAAAACCATTCTATTAGGAGCTAACGTCTTCAGCGAACTAGAATTCAATCACCACTAAAACCAGTTGAGACTAGCTAAAGAATCCTGATACATCACCACAGCACATCTAGGTACAAAAGGTTATTTTTCACTGTGATATCTGGCAGTGAGGAGGTATTCCAGGGAAAAATCAGTCAAGCACTTGCAAGGGAGCCATTAACATCAGTGATAACATTCTTTTTTGGGGATTACACCAGCAAGACCACAATCAAAAGTATCTGTTCTAATACTACATTTCATCTTTTCTGTCCTCAATCAGTGAATAAGAAATCCTCACAGACCGAGGCGAATTGTATTTTTGTTCTAATTCAGTGTATAAATGCAACAATGTGCATTGATCAATTTTACAAGAAAAATGTTTTCATACTGTTTAATAAAAATGTTCTATTGGTATATGTCATTGTACAGAAGCAGCAGAACCAACAAAATGTGGTTACAATTATAGAATCTTGATGCGATGATATCTTAATATCCAATCAGAAGCGCAGAAAATATACGCCTCTGCATGTTAAAAAAAAAACTATTTCAATATTTCAGACTTAATATAAAAACAAAATACATCAACCAGAAATAACATGTGTACAGCACGCGTTTTATGCTCACTAAGTAATTTTTTCTTACTTTAAACATTCTCAGAACACCGAGTTAACAATCATCATCATCATCATCATCATCATCATCATCATCATCATCATCATCATTATTTATGGAGTTGTTATCCTTCTATCGCTCAAGTCTATCATTATCATTTTTCCCACTGTTTTCTTTGGGTTCCTGCCACTTAATTTTTCTACATTTAACCCAAGAACTCTAATCCATTCTTTCAGTGTTGCCATACCATCAGCGTCTCCTGTTTTACACACATTTTCTCATATTGTCCAGATTTAGTCTTCCTATGAACTCATCAGATACAAGGCTGCTTTTAAGGCTCACATTACACATGCATCATATCATTCTTATGTCATTTCTATCCATGCAACGCATGTTCTCAACTCTGACTGGCCAAGTTTTACTTTTATTCATCAACAATATATCCACATGATTGCTTGACTTTTCCCTTGCTCAACAATGGTAATAATTAGCTGGTTGTCATGGCAATTTTCTTAACTTACTATATTATCATATTATTTGGATTATTCGGACTACCAATCTCATCGTGAGTGTTATTCGCACAACGTTTCGGTCGATCTAACCTCCGACCTTCTCACAGTGTATCTTGCAAACCTGTGGTGTAGTGGATAAAGTATTTGGTAACATTCAATTGCAAGTTACACTCATCTGAAGATTTCTGGGTCTGACCAGATACAGAACGGATTTATTTTATTTAATTATTAATTAACTTTATTTAATCCAAAGGGTAGCATGCCCTTGTTCCATCAGCCATAAAATTCTAAGGAATTTGCAATTGTATTTTTGAGAATTGAACCTTCGATCTCCAGAAGAGTGTCACTTACAATTGAATGCTGACCAAGTACTCTATCCATTAGGCTACTAGTTAAAATATGAATTTTCGGAGACTTAAACCTATTTTTGTTTTTAGAAGTACAATCTTATTACTTATTAGTAATTATTACAACATATTGCTCTCTCTCTCTCTCTCTCTCTCTCTCTCTCTCTCTCTCTCTCTCTCTCTCTCTCTCATATATATATATATATATATATATATGTATGTATACACATATATATATATATATATATATATATATATATATATATATATATATATATAATTCCATGTAGATCCCCGAGTTCAACAGATAAGATTCCCAAGTCCAACAAGATACACCTGAAGAAGGTTGGCGGTTAGATCAACCGAAACTTTGTAAGAATAATACTTACGATCAGAACATTAATTCAAATAATAATACTATTATAGTTTTGGTGATAGACATATTTTGAAATTACATCACTAAATTGGATAAATATATTTCACTTTGATCAAAACGGATACACCATTATCATTTTTGACACCAATAAAAATGGAATACAACATTTTACTTCATTTATAACTAGCATTTCAGCCCGGCGTTGGCCGGGTGTTTGGAGATGTATGTTGAGCAAAAAAAAAAAAAAAAAAAAACAGTCAATTTTTTAACTTTGACCCTATCATGACCCCTTAACCTTTATTATTTGGGGCTAAAATCAAGTTGTTAAGTTAGATCCATGTCCAAGGAACCTATATCTAAAATTTCAAGTGTTTAGACCCAAAATTGTCAGAGGAGTTTGGTAGAGTTCTCAAAGGTCAAATCGTTGAACTTTGACCCCTTAACAGCAAAATTTCTGGCCGAAAACGGATCATAAAGATTTTCCCAAATCTCAGCAAGTCTGTAGACTTAAAATTGACAGAGTTATTGCGTAGGGAAATGTAAACACGCAGACACACACACAGACACACAGACAGATTTGAAAAGTAAATCTATCTATATATCTATAAAAGTGAACGTGTCTGTCCGTCTGTCTGTCTGTCTGTCTGTCTGTGGGTTTGTGTACATTTCCCTATGCAATAACTCTGTCAATTTTTAGCCAACAGACTTGAAATTTGATATACAGAGTACTGAGATTTGGGAAAATCGATGTGATCGGTTTTCGCCCAGAAATTTTGCTGTTAAGGGGTCAAAGTTCAACGATTTGACCTTTGAGAACTCTGCCAAACTCCTCTGACAATTTGGGGTCTAAACACTTGAAATTTTAGATATAGGTTCCTTGGACATGGATCCAACTTAATAACTTGATTTGAGCCCAAAACAATAAATTTTAAGGGGTCGCAATAGGGGTCAAAGTTAAAAAAATTGACCGCTTTTTTCTTTTTTTTTTTTTTTTGCTCAACATACACCTTCAAATACCCGGGCAACGCCGGGCACCCATGCTAGTTGAAAATAAGAATAGAAATATTAATAAGGAATGAAGGGCTTGGGGCAAGAGTGCAAGATCTTCATTGATTCCTGGGAATGCCATGTATGCATCAATTTACCAAAATATATTTCAGATAATGCTACTTTACTTATCTCTCTCCCACCTTAGTACATTTTGGACCCCTCACCAAAAATTGAATATAATAAAATTTAAAAATGGTAAGATGATGTTATGGGTTGAACTCAAAAGGATAGAAGCTTCTTAATTCAATCCCGGACAACACTGTGTCTTCCTACGAGTAATATATAAAATTATACAGAACATCGGAGTGGTGTGTCTCTTATTGGTGGAGAATGGTGTGACATCAAATCTCAACATCTCCCTATTTCCTTCCCCCACCAGTACTTCACTTGTGTTACTTGGTATGTGGTCTACAAGTCAAAACAGTTCAACTCTCACTGCAAGAGTACACAATAAAAAATGTCTACCTATAAAAATAAACCAAAAAAAAATGACAATCCTGCATACTAACCTACTTTCCAGCAAATCTCTCTTTTAAGAATCAAGACAAATGCGGCAAATTTGCATTCCTTTGGAAAAACAAAAAGAAATCTCCACTTAAAATATTACGAATGAAACTTTATTGCTAAAATTACTTTTATGCAATAATAACAGAGACAATGATTTTTTTCGAATGTTGAATGAGGATCAAAGTGTAGTACCATACAGTCCTTGGTGTTGTTGGATCCTGACTTCGGTTAAGGTAGTCTCTTAGCTAGTTATGTGAATGAGTCCTGTTCCCGAATTTTTATGTTTTTAATGATAAAGATGCTGAAAGATGTCCATACCCCAATTTTATTTTGTCCATAGCCTCTCTATCTTTTTAGGGGGGGGGGAACACCATTCATTTTCAAACCCCACCGTCTATTTAATTTCCTACCACTTAAATTCTTATTCTTGGTTCTAAACAAACTGAAAAACAGTGGAGGTCTATCTTTTAGAAAGGGTTGAGAGTGTTTTACTAACCTGCTTTTATTTGATTTCTTCCTTTTTTCTCTCCGTTATTTTTTTTTGTGTGAGTGTGTGAGTGTGTGCATGTGTGTGTTCGTGAGTGTGTGAGTGTGTGAGTGTGTGCTTCATTATTGTTCCCTTTCTCATCATTTTTTCAATGGAATTGCGTATCTAAATACATGTACATATTTTTATAAATTAAATTCAATTAAAACGATTGGGGATAGTCCATAGAGTATACATGGTACCGTGGTGAAGTGAACTGTAATATAAAGTTGTCGAGGTCAACAAAGGTTGCATGTCAACTGTGTCGTCGCGGTCGCCAAAATGTAGAAATGAAGAAGACAAGAAATCTCATTCTACATTGTGAAGATAACCAATAAAGCAAATCTATTGAGTTTTTTCTTTAGTAAGAATAATGAAACAGTAGTTGTTAAAAGAGTTTTTGTGTAGAGACGTTGATGATTATACAGTCTTGTTGAAAGAGAATAGTGCTCAGGTATGTTTGTGTATGTTGTAGTGGTACATAGCCATGATATATTATTTGTCTCCTAGAAGTTAGTAGTAGGAACGTGCATCCATGTATGGACGGGGGCAAAAAATTAGAAATTGTTGTGGTAAAAAGAGTGTGTTCGTACCACATGTGGAGATAGCCATGTTGGCTTGTTTGTATTCATGCTAGCCCGAAGGGCCCGGGCAAAGTCGTGTTGCAACAGAAGAGTGTATTGTCAGCAAGAGCCGAGGAGAAAGAGAGGGTGTGTTGCCGATTTAACATTTTACACACTCGGTCACGTGACTGAGAGCTGACTTCTAATTAGGCAAGCCAGGAAGAATATGGATTCAAAATCTCCAGCCGTGAGAATTTGTTCCTACTCGTGTTTGTTGCAATTTTCGTTTATTACAGAACATAATGGAAAAATGGTAAAGAATGAAAGAAAAAAATGCTTATAAGAACGGATCTGTGGTTTCCTTCAGCAATAAAGATCTGCCATTTTCTTTTTCGGTGTCAAGTAAAGTAAATAATCTCAATGTTGTGCCTTTTTATAATACAGCACAGGATCATTTATTTTGCATACAAACAGTGAGAATTCACGTTACTTTCACATTCCCGTTTAACATAAAATCATCTGCATGTTCTCATTTTGTTTTTTTCTATTGTTAAGTAACTAATCGATCGATCGATGCCTCCGTTCAGTCTCGAAAGACAAAGGATACCCCTGTAGGGTCAGTTGCACGTGTAATTGTGAGGCAAGGGTCGCACAATCCCCAACCACACCTCTCCTGAATCGACACTGTTTGGGTCCAGTGGCAAGGAGAAGACCAGGACGACTGGAAACAATGCCGAGATAAGTGGAGAGCACATACAACACCTGGAAGTCCTAAATGGTCACCCATTTAGTACTGACTAGGCTCGACGTGGCTTAACTTTGGTGATCCAGTGGGAACCGGTGTGTCAACGTGATTATGCCATATTATGCGTGTTAAGTAACTGGATTTTACAAAACACGCAGACACATAAGCGCCTCTGAGGTGAATCATTTTCAAGCAATCATCACAATTTAATATATAGGATCAAAATACGTTGAGTTAAGAGTAGGATGGAGTACAACATATCTCACACTTTTAATGATCTTATATTTAATTGATACATTGAATTTATTTGTGAACAAATAATTCAAAGTGTAGTATCTGTTCGTTTCTCATTCAGAGCAGGAGAAAGCCTAACTAGATTGAGATATAAAAAAAAATCTTTTGAGGATTTGGATTTTCATCTGAATTAAAAACCATCATCCGAATGTCTAACTTTGACTTTGTTAGGAATAAAGTAGATAGATTATTTGTTTATTTGTGAAAAAAATTTTTATATTAAGGAAAACCTTTGATCCTGACTACATGTAGTTTATTTTGCTGAAGTCTTTGGAAAGTGCCAAGAACATCGCTAAAAATAAATATGTAGTTAAATTAGTCAACAGAAAGGAATAAAAACATGAATGGATCACAAGTGTTAACTCAACGGGATTTTGGGAATTAAATGAAAAAAAAAACATAAATTAATGGACAAAATATATTTATATATCAACAATTTTACAGAAAATTAAAATATACTTTGAAAAACCTAAATCTGTTAAAAAGCTTTAAAATTTATGAATAGGAAGTAGACAAAGTTTGTTTAAAAAATCCGTTGTATGTTTATGTGTGTGTATTAGAGAGTTTACCTTCTGGATGGCATGGATTCGAGCATCAAGCTTAAAGAATTTCAGCGTCTTTCACTCCAGTCTTTTGGGATGGGCATTTTGAAAGTGTTATATTATGAATACGCGTATACCAGCCAAACAATATAGATTTAAAATTTAAATGATTGATTTCACAATCTTCAATAAACAAAAAACAAAAAAACAAACGAAAACGATGAGAACGTGACAGAGTAAAAAAAAGAAAAGAAAAAGCCTTTCTAAAACTACAGTAGAACCTTACAAAAAAAGTATATATAAATCCGCTTTCCAAGAAATGCCGATAATATATATATTTTTGCTATGCTTGTGAAACAGTTTACACCAAATAAGGCAAAAACAAACAAACAAGAAAAATATGCAGTAAAAAAAAAATGACTAAAATAAAATCTGGTCTAAAAACTATTCTGTAACAACAAAAAAGTGACTTTAAGAAACAATACAGAATCCCGCACACAGAAAAAGGAACCTTCCAGACACACGCGTGTGAAGCCAATTTTGGAACACGTGTGCATCGACGAACTAAGTTTTTTTTTCTTTAAGAACATTGATTATATATTCACACACACACACACACACATATATATTTATATATATAAAAAAAAATTTAATTCAAGCTATTTCTCTAAGCACCTGCTGAAATTAACCTCTGGTGAGTACTCACTTTTCTCTCTTCTTGCTTATCACCCCCCAGCCATTTCCTTTAGTCGCAGCTACAAATAAATAATAATAATAAAAATAATAATAATAATAATAATAATAGTAACTAATAATAATCATAGGAATAATAATAATTAATAATAATAATAATATTAATAATAATAATAATAATTAATAATAATAATTAGTAATAATAATTAATAATAATAATTAGTAATAATAATAATGAATGCACAACAGGTTAGCGTAAAAAACCCCAATTCATGGAGACGAGTGTCAAGGGATGGTTTTTGATAATAGAAGCTCAATTCCATCTCAGACACATTACGAGCGATGATACTAAGTTCTATACGGTTATCAGCACATTGCAGCATGACGTGGTAACAAATATACCTCCAGCAATTCTGCAGTCGCTAAACTATGCGGAGTTAAAGGAGTCTGTGTTGTCTACATATGAAAAGTCCAGACCTGAACTCCTGGAGAAGTTAATGAGGACCACTACGTTAGCTGGTCGTCCGTCATTATACCTCCAGGAGATGGTAATGGTCGCACATAGAATAGGGGCAAGCGACGAGATAGTGTGCCATAAATTCATACATGCACTTCCGAAGCAAATCGACCCAGTAATAGCATCCCACACTGAAATGCCGTTAACGGAGTTGGGTCGACTATCCGACAACTTGATGCTGTTAATAGAAAATACGTCAGCATTTCAGGCGGATGAGAGTCGGAAAAACGACCATATTACCACCAGATAGTCTAGTGAAACCATTCCAGCCGGCCTATGTCCATACAGAAGGAAACAGCAAGCAAAGCCGGAGATATGTAGAGCCCATATATATTTCGCGGAGGAGGCTTGTACATGTAAGCCATGGTGTAAGTGGCCAAAGAAAAAGAGTAGCTTACAGACTCTGCCTAACTCACGCCCTTCCTCTCCCATCCCTAGTGATTTGGAAAACTAGAAAGGCGGACTGCGTTTGTTCCAGTAGTTATTAGAAATTTCTGCTAAAATAGGAGCGTCTAAAGCCAATTTTATCATAGATACAGGAGCCAGTGTTTCCATTTTACTACATTCCGTAGTAAATGGAATTACTCTGGAGCCAACTCCTGTTCATATCTCTATCGCTAACAGTGAAAGCATAAAATGCTATGGTCAGACAAACCTCGAAGTTAAGATACCCCGTTTGAGAAGATCTTTTCAATGGAGTTTCGTGATCGCAGATGTCACTAACCCTTTGTTAGGATTTGACTTCTTAAACAAATTTAACATTATAGTGGATTGTAAAAATAGATCCATCCATGATAACGTAACGGAGCGTGAAATTACAGTCAATGCAGTAACGGGAACCAATGCTGTAGTGATTAACAAAATAGACCTAGCGGATTATGTTACAGAAGTAATAGGTAAATATAATAATGTGCTTTCACCACATAGCGACACAAACAAAGACTATGGTCGAGTGTATCACAGGATTGATACAGGCAGCCACGTACCAGTCTTTGCTAAAGCCAGACAACTTTCCGGTCCTAAGATGCAGCACAGGCAGAATTTAAAAAGTTACTAAATACCGGAGTTATCCAGCCTTCCAGTAGCGAGTGGGCAACCCCTTTGCACTTGATGAAGAAGCTGGATGGGTCATATCGAGCATGCAGTGATTTCTGTGCATTAAATAGCATTACCAAAACAGACCGCTACCCAGTACCAAATATAAATTCCTTCTGCACACAGTTAGCTAATAAACAATATTTTTCCAAAATAGATTTAACTGCAGCATATCATCAGATTAAGGTACACTCTGAAGATGTGCCTAAGACAGCAGTAGTGACACCTTTTGGCTTGTTTGAGTTTAATTACATGCCATTTGGTTTAAAGAATGCTGCGGCTACATTTCAGCGTTTTATGGACAAAATATTTTTAAAATTAAATTGCATATTTATATATTTAGACGACATACTAGTTTTTAGCAAAAGTGAGCAACAGCACAAGGAAGATTTAGATAGAGTATTTAGGATCCTTAGTGATAACAATTTAAAGATTTCCTTAGATAAGTGTGTATTCGGAGTACCAGAGTTAGATTTCTTAGGTTTTCACGTAAGCAAAGAAAGCTTGTTGCCTACTTTAAAAAAAATCAAAGAGTTTGAAAATTTTCCGATACCTAAGGACTCAAAAAGCTTACGTAGATTTCTGGGGATGACAGGTTTTTACCGCAAGTTAGTCCCTAATTATGCATCTATAATTTTACCACTATCCGAACGGATGAATTTGGATCCTGAAGCAAAAACCGAGCTTAATGGGGAAGAAACTAACACCTTCAAAACAATAATAAGCAAATTATCAGAAATTACGGCGTTAACTCATCCAGTCTTCAGCTACAGAATACCACTTAGTTACGGATGCTAGTCAATACGCTGCTGGTGCTGCATTACAGAAGTTGATAAATAAGAAACCAGTACCTATAGGTTTCTTTTCCAAGAAATTTTCTCAAACCCAAGCCAAGTATTCCACGTTTGATAGAGAGCTACTAGCAGCTTATTTTTCAGTGATACATTTCCCCCACCTCATAGAAGATCGTCACGTGACATTATTCACTGATCATAAGCCATTATGTGGAGCCTTTTATAGTCAGACACCAGCAAAGTCAGATCGACAACAGCGACACTTATCAGTGCTTGCCGAATATATTGCTGACGTGGAGTACATTAAAGGAGCTGAGAATATAGTTGCAGACTGTATGTCTCGGCCTGCATTAGCAACGCAAATAGATGCATGCGACTTGGCTGAAATAGGCCAGGCACAAAAAGGTGATGACGAAATAAAGTCATACACTAATTTGAAAGAATACTGTGTGTCAAGCGAAGTCGGCTCAGTCCTATGCAATACTTCAACTAAGTACCCTAGACCGTTTATTGCAAAAGGGTTTCGTCAAGCTATTTTCAACAGTTTACATAGCTTGGAGCATCGTGGTATTGGAGCATCTATAAAACTGACCAAGTCCAGATTTTTTTGACCTAGTTTAGATAAAACAATTAAACAATTCTGTGTAGAATGTGCAGTGTGTCAACAATAAAAAATTCACAGACACACAAAGTCTGCAGTCCAAGAATTTGAGTTACCATCTGCATGTTTCCAGACGGTACATATCGATATCATTGGACCCCTGCCCTTAACGCGCAATGAGTCCAACCCTTACCTGAGCCCTTACAAATATTTGCTTACTCGCATCGATCATGCAACTCGTTGGATTGAAGTACAGCCTATGACAGTCGGTAGCAGAAGCGTTTATCAATGCATGGATAGCTCGATTTGGAGTCCCACTGCATGTTGTAACTGACAGAGGTAGTCAGTTTGAGAGCGAATTGTTCCAAGAATTAGCCAAGGTAGTAGTTTTTTACCGATTGAGGACAACTGCATATCACCCTCAAAGTAACGGGATGATCAAAAGAGCACACCGTACTCTTAAAGTGGCAATAATGGCTCGAAAAGAATCATGGATGAAAGCGATATCGGTGATTCTGCTGGGTATACGTAGCACCCCTAATGAATCAGGCTTTTCCCCTTTTACATCTGTTACTAGAGCTCCGATATTGATTCCTCAGCAGTTGATACACAAGCAGAGAGTAGGAGAAACTCCAGTTAATAACCAGTACATACGTAATTTGTGTGAATGGATGTCCCAAATTGATGTACTCAACAACGGAAAAGGATATATCAATGACAGTTCCAAAACATTTATACCGAAAGGTTTATCTTCCTGTGAAAAAGTATGGCTCAGAGTTGATCGAGTTAGAAAACCATTAGAAGCACCGTACTCAGGTCTTTATAAAGTTTTGACTCGATCAGATAAGCATTATCAGATCGATATGAACAACAGTACTCATACACACGTATCAATAGATAGATTAAAGCCGTACATAGAACCAACTAGTACTCATAAAACTAGACCGAGAAGGCACAGACAAATGACAGTACTACTAATGATAAACTTATTAAGACAGATGATACCGACAAAGTTGAAGATAAAATTGCTGACACATATAAGTCTTGATCTGGTAGGAAAGTAACATGGAAAAAGAAAAATGAGTACTTTTATTTTTAAACAAGACAATACACATATTTAATAATTCTGTGGAGGGTACTTAACTCCGTTATTTGGAGGGGGACTCGTGTAGTGAACTACTACTATAATGCTGTTAGTACTACAGTATGCTTCCCTTATTTCTCTCTTTCTCCCTGCTCTTCTACTTTTCCCTTCCTTTCTTCTCTCAACGTCACCAGAGGTTTCAGCCAATCGGAATAGAGGACTGTCTTGGAGGGAGATACAAAGGAGAAATCTGTCTCAGACATGCGGAAACGATAGAAGCATCAACACGCGACGGACCAGTTTCCCTGGGTAAAGACTTTTATCGAAGAAAATGTATCCTCCTCTTTGTACCCTATATCTTGGAAACTTTTATAAAACATCATCAATCCTAAAGTCTCGTCACACTTAATTATAACCGATGTTTTCTTTTTCACAACCGTTCTTTTTCAGCACTCTTGTTCTCTTTCTAACTTTGGAGATGCCCGCAACAGGGGACCGACCGAAATGGTGACCCTTTCTCAAACGTCATTAAAAGCTATGGTAACCTCCATATAGTTATTTACGTTTATATGCTGCCTGTGTTGCGTTTACTGCGATGTTTGTGTTTTGCATTTTGGCTTTTCTTTTACTGTGCGGCCTTATCTGGCAGTTTTCTGTATTGAAGTGATGTGCGAGCTATTCTATTGATGTGTGTATGTGAAAAAATGGGCTTTGAAGTTGTCGTGTGTTCATTTGCATTGCATCGACGAATAGATTTGGCTTAGTGTCGCCATTATTGTCACTGTCGTTGCCTCTGCTGGTTTCCGGTTTATTCATGTAAATGTGGAGGATATGTGATATAACAAGAGTCATGACAGGCATCACAGTGTCCAGGAAAAATTCTGAATTTCAGTTCATTGAGCCTCTGTTTAGATGGTTATAGAATTTCACACTGGATTACTATATTCACGTATAGGTGTTACTTTTTAAGTTTGGAAATATTTTAATAAGTTGCAAATTCTTTGATTTAACACCTTCATGTTAAAAGTTGGTAGCTTTGGGAAATGAAGAAGAGAGCATATCCAAACGGGGGTGGGATGGGGGTGGGTTACCAGCGAAAGAAAACTTACAACAATAATAATCAAACAACAGCAGTTCATTGTCTGTTTTACATGCTGACATGTGTTGGACATACTAGATTAGAACAAGAATACATTTTGCCTCACTCTAGAAGGATTTCTCCTTCACCGATTGGAGATAGAAACATGAAATGCAGTATTAGAACAGATACTACACTTTGCTTTTGGTGAAAAGACTAATAAATTAGTTATGTATATATTTTTTTTTTTTTTTATACAGTGATCACCACTTATCAAGACCCGGAAGCCACTCAGGGATAAGGGTTATTGCAAGTACATTACGTTAGTATGGAGATTTGATGAAGTGTTTACTTAAGGGGGCGGTTCATTAGGAATTTGTTAACATTGGACTTGAAGACATCCAAGTTGTAGTCTGGAGGGAAGCAGGCAGACGGAACAGAGTTCCACAGGCATGCAGTTCTAAGAAAGAAGCTTTGTTCATGGAATCCGCGTTTTGATTTAGGCACAGATATAGAGTGGGGGAAATTTTTCACAGTGGATTCAGCTAGACGGGTGTTTTTCGTGAAAGATTGGCGAGGGGGGACCAGAGATTGGAGTTCAGACGAGCACCTGCCATGAAAATAACGATAAAACAAGGATAGGCTGGCAACGTCTCTTCTGTGGGAGAGAGGTTGCAGGGTAGAGAAAAGGGCATCCCCCACTAAGCCACGAAGTCTATTTTGTACTCTGTCAAGGCAGGATAGGCTGTTTTTGGCCGCTCCTGCCCAGATATGGTAACAGTATTCCATCCTTGGACGTACTTGGCTTTTATATAGATAGAGAATTGCATCAGTAGTGAGATATCTTCTGGAGTGGTAGAAGGATCCCACCATCTTTCCAGCGACCTTGGCAACAGACTTGATATACGTGTTCCATTTCAGATCAGGAGTAAAGATCAAACCCAGAAGCTTGTCAAAACACGGGGCCTCACCCAGACGAGAGCCATCCATCACAATTGATGCCAGCTAGGGATCAGAGCATTGATGATGTAAGGATAGGAGTTTGGTTTTGGATGCATTAAAGGTAACCAGCCACATCTTCCCCCACTGAACCACGCGCTCGAGATCAGAGGAGAGAGAATCAGAGAGAACTTTGTCATTTACAGCCTTTGATGTGTTGCCGTAGATGGTCGTGTCATCAGCATAGATGTCAACGAATGATTTAAGTATGTGTTTAGGGAGGTCATTGATGTAGATCAGGAAGAGAGTTGGGCCCAGGATTGATCCCTGAGGGACTCCAGCATTTATATTGCAGGCCTCCGATTTTTGTCCATCTACCACTACTCTTATGGACCTATCGGAGAGAAATGATTTAATGATTGAGAAAACATTTCCAGTTATACCGTAGCTGGAAATCTTGTGAAGTAGACCCTTATGCCATACCTTGTCGAAGGCCTTTGATATGTCAAGAGCAATTGCCCTAGAAAGGAAGCCTTTGTCAAGAGATTCACTAATCCTGTGGGATATAACCGTCAGCACATCTGCGGTAGATCTTGCAGAGCGGAAACCATATTATGTGTCACTAAGAAGGTTATTCCTGCTGAGGTGGTTGACTATTTCTCTATTTAATATGGATTCCAGCAACTTACTCATAACACACAGGAGACTTATTGGTCTGTACTGAGAGGGAGATGACTTATCACCTGAATTCTTAAATACAGGGCAAACTGATGAGGTCTTCCAGGGGGTCGGAAAGCACTTCTCCTTAAGGCAGCGCTTAAATAGTTTCGTAAGTATGGGAGCAAGTTCTGGTTGAAGCTTTTTTAACACTATAATTGGGATGCCATCAGGGCCAGTTGCTTTACTGGAATCTAGGTTTTTTATTAGCTTGGCAACCTCATGCACGGATATTTCTATGTTACCTAGCTTGTTCTGTGTTATAGGAGGAAATATGGGGAGTTGATGGCCTTCGTCGCATAGGGTAGAATTAGCTGCAAAGTTCTTTGCAAATAGTTTGGCCTTGTCTGACGCTGACGAGATGACCTCTGGTCCATTGATAATGGTTGGTATAGAACGTATAGAAGGTATTTAGTTTTCTACCACTGCAAGAATTTAGGCACAGAGTCGAAAAGCGGAATTGAGAAATCAGCACCCCTGAGGAAAGACACTTTGACCTGCAAAAAGTGCCTGGGCAGCCCCATCAGCATTCCATGGCGAGGGCGCCTCGGGCAATTAGCAATAAACTAACCCCTTCTCAAAGAGAGAAGGCAAAACTAGGACCTCCTAGAACTGCACAGAACTAAACTCCCACCATAAAATCAACAAGGATCAGGTCATTATATGAATGGTCTAATCTCGGTTGATTTGGGGGTCCAGGATGAAAAATCTCCTAAAGAAACGACAAGAGCTAACGGTAGCAGCCTTGCCATCAGTTTTCTAATTGACTCTGCAATTCCCAACACCAGCTCTGAACAAAATGGATTGCATTCACAGAAAATTCCTTAAACTTAATTTGCATATATTTGGCGGACTAGTCTGGCATGCAGTGATGCAAACATTAATTACAAAAACAATGAATTTATGATACGAGGCTTGGAAAGTATTTGTAATGACAGAAGTGGTTGGGGGAGGAAAGTGAGTAATACACAATGTCATCATCATCATCATCATCATCATCATCATCATCATCACTTCCATTCAGTCTCAAAAGACAATGGATACCCCTGTAAGGATAGCTGCATGTGTAATTGTGAGGCAAAGGTTATGCAACCCTAACCACACATCTCCTGAATCGGCAATGCTTGAGTTCAGGACAACTCGAAACAATACCGAGATAAGCAAAGAGCACATATAGCACCTGAAATTCCCAAATCGTCACTCATCTTGTACTGAACAGGCTCAACAATGCTTAACTTCGGTGATCTAAAGGGAACCGGTGTGTCAGTGTGATTATGCCATATAGTAGACAACGTGCATGCAAAGAATCATCATCATCATCATCATTGGTTTAAAGTTGTTTTTTTTATTACCATACTAACATGTGTTAGAAATTAACCTCTAAATTAACCTATCTTTGACCAGGTCTTTATTATACCCCTTTCTTCTTTAACATAACCTTCACTTCCTCCCATGTTTTCCTTGGCCTTTTTCGATGAACTGACCCTGATACCTCAACTGTTCTAGACCTACTGACCCAAGAATTCTTTTCTTTCATACTCATACTACCACACATATCTTTCTTTACTGTCCAGATTCAATCTTCTGAGGTCATCAGATCTAAGCATGTCTTTCAGATTCACGCTTCACGTCTATCATATTATTCTCATATTATTTCTCTCTATTCATTGCATGCCCTCAGCCTTTAATGATCTGACGATATATAATTCTAAGGTATTTATTTAAATGAAACGCTAAGGGAAATTGTGTTTAGGTGTTCAAATTGGTGCTCATGACTGAGTTAGAGTTCTTGCATAAATGTTCATAAGTTTGTGTGATAACAACAGAGTTCATGTATGTGTGTGTGTGTGTGTGTGTGTGTGTGTGTGTGTGTGTGTGTGTGTGTGTGTGTGTGTGTGTGTGTGTGTGTGAAGAGTAGAAGTGCAGTGCTAGTGTTTAAGAGAAATGCTGGAACTGTAGAAATCGTCTCACATTTCGCATGTGAAGTGAATATTGTGATTAGGTTACCTTTGCAAGTTGTGTGTGTGTGTGTGTGTGTGTGTGTGTGTGTGTGTGTGTGTGTGTGTGTGTGTGTGTGTGTGTGTGTGTGTGTGTGTGCATAGAACGTTAGAAAAATGTTTTCCTTTGTGGCCGACATACTGATTGGACGGTTGTAAATCTTAGGTTCATGCTTGTGTATTGCTACTTTTCAAGTACTAGTCAAGCTGATATCAACTTCTGATTAGTTCTTACACTTATAAAATATTTGTTATATTCTACGCTTGTACTCTCACTGTTACTGCTGAACTGGGTACAAGAGAGATATTGAGAAGAATTATGTAGAAGAATTATAGGATATCCCTTCTTGTGCATACATTCTTTTTTGCAGACTTATCTTCATCTTCATCGTTATTGTTGTTTCACCAGGTTTCGGCCAACTATTCCTCTGGCCTTCTTCAGGTGAGTAATCACAGGGGGATAGGAATGCTGCGTCTTGTAACTGTATCTCCACTTTTTTTTTTTTTTTTACACGGTGGTCACCACTTATCAAGGCCCAGAAGCTACTCAGGGATAAGGGTTATTGCAAGTACAGTACGTTAGTGTGGAGATTTTTCAGTCTTCAGCACTTCTAGCTCATTTCAGCGGCCCCAGCCCACTCCTGCAGCAATTTCATCAGCCTCCAGCTCACTCCTGCAGCTTCCAGCGACTACATCTTACTCTGCAGCCCCAACACTTCCAGCATGACGTTCAACTGCTTGTACTAGTACCCACTGACGTCCAGTTACCTGCTCCAGTGCCCACTGACGTCCAGCTAGCAGTCCCAGTGCCCATTGACGTCCAATACCCAGTAGACGTCGGCTACCAGCTTCCAGCATCAGATCCCATCTATACGATTTAGATCAGCTTGAGGCACAGCATCCTACCCCAGGAACACAAGAATCTCAACCTCACAAGATACCTATTTTCTCACTCTAGCTGACCCTATTTTCCATTGCGATATATTTGACCTTTTTCCTTAGTAAAAATAAAACATAATACATATTATCTTTAACCGATCA
This sequence comes from Euprymna scolopes, assembly GCF_053919585.1. Lineage (NCBI taxonomy): Eukaryota > Metazoa > Mollusca > Cephalopoda > Sepiida > Sepiolidae > Euprymna > Euprymna scolopes. Next base: position 37,780,068 of record NC_136515.1, read on the forward strand.
TCCGTGTTTGTCATCTGCTTCTACTGTTACCTTTATGCCTTGTGTCTACTTTATTTGTTGTACGGTTGATTGGCACTTTCACACCTTTTAACTCTCTGTAATACTAACAAGAAAAAGGTGAACCAACGCACACACATACACAATGCCATGCTGCCAAATATTTACAGACATATATTACATATGCATATTATTCACACAATGAACATTTTGACTTGTGACTACTTTCTCAACTTTTTTATCAAACACATAAATGAAAATCTAAAAAGTGTTTTGTTACAACATTTCGTTTTTCTCAATTTTCATTTACAAAATTTTGTTTATGTTTAAGGTAGCACTTACTACCTGGTGACCCTTCTATTCTCTTAATGTTTCATTTATTTCCATTTTATTATGCATACATTCTTCATTTTATTCTTTCGCTATAACAACAACATTTATTTCCAATTCAATTGGTGTGGTTCCTGGCTATACACAAAGACACTATTGTCATCCAAAATAGCATCTACCAAGGTCAGGGACCATGCCACACTTACGTACATATTGTTATGGCGATTTACTCTATGGCATCACTCTTCCCAACCTATGAATAATGATAATAGTGGTAACAGTTGTTATCACCAAACCAAAACAGTCTCTGACAACCCATTACTTTTTGTACTTCCACCTCCTTGTTGTCTTATTTCTTTTCAATACTTTAAGATCGCAGCAGATATTTACATATGTACATATATAAATGCAGAAATATTTTGTCACGAGAAAACACATATTTGCTACTAAATCTTAATAACTTTAGTGTTCTTAGTCTTTATTCCTCTTCTACGCCCACACACACAAACGCACGCACACACACACGCACGCACGCACACACAAACGCATACACACAAACGAACCAAACACACGCATACATACGCTCATACATACAAACACACGCATGCACACAAACACACACACGCACACGCACACACACACACACACACCAATTGTTGTCTCGAGTATTTCCCACCGTTTATAATTGTTAGGAACGCAACTGGTTATTTAGTTATCCACAAAGTGAGACATTTTAACAGTCACTTTTCTTTTTACTAATAATAGAACCGTTTAAAATACTTATTAAAGCTGAAAAAAATATCCAACACGGAAAACTTGTTAGTGGGACCGGTTGCATGAATGACGATAGACAGTGGGTTAGGGTTGGCGAGTGCAGCACAAATGCCGTTAGAAAAAAAAAAAAGAAAAAAAAAAGAAAAAGAAAAAAAAACGTTGATGAACGTAACAACAATAAAAGACGAAATCGGATTAGAATGGAGACAAGACTCAAGACTGTTTTATAGCACAGAAATAAAATTAGTCTCTTAGAAAGAGTAGTAGTAGTAGTAGTAGTAGTAGTAGTAGTGGAGCGAAACAATAATCTGAGCATTGAAGGTGAAAGGAAGGAGCCATTCGTTTCTACTGGAGCAAAACAATGATCTGAATATTGAATGGTTAAAAGTAATAAGCGTTGGGTTTTAGAAGCGTTAAAAGAAACAAACCGTTTTTTTTTTTCCGATTACACCACATTCTTCAGATCAAAAGAGAAAATCAACAAGATCTTGATTACCAATACTCTTCAAAGTGTTGCTATAGACAGTTGTGTCATCTGCATAGATATCAGCACATGATTTCAGAATATGACTTGAAAAACTGACCAACAATATGGATTCAGGCAAGCCCGTTCCACAGCAGATATCCTAACTGTAATCTGTGAACGTATATACCATTCACTGGACAAAGCAGCAGAGGATAGAGCGGTAGCTCTAGATATATCTAAGGCGTTTGACATGGTATGGCATGAGGGTATGGCATGAAGGTCTTCTCAGGAAAATCAGATCATGCGGTATCACTGGACGAATACTTAACATAATTAAATCCTTCTTAGATAAGAGAAAGATTCAGGTTGTCCTCGACGGTCGTACATCTAAACAATATGACATAAATGCGGGAGTGCCTCAGGGGTCTATCCTTCTTTATTATTCCTAATATTCAAAAATGACCTCCCAGACAAAATTATCTCTGAGATGGGTATATATACCGATGACACCATGCTCTATAACAGGCACGACAGGAAAACAAATGAACACATATCTAAGGAAATGGCAGAAACACTAGAGCAAGACCTCCAATCTGTAGTGAAATGGAGACAAAAATGGATGATCACATTCAATGCTGCCAAGACTAAACTTGTTTCCTTCAATAATTACAAGAAACCTTCTCTACCACCAATAGCAATGGCCAAAGCCTCATTATCTGAAAATACTTTCTTTAAACTCCTCGGCCTAACATGAACATGAGTTGGAACAATTATATTGAGAGCATTGCCAGAACCGCTGTGAAGAAGGTAGGCTCTCTCTACCATGCTAGAAAGCTACTAACGCCTGAAAGTATCCTGTACCTCTATAAGGCCACCTTTCGCCCATGTATGGAGTATTGTTATCATATTTGAGCTGGTTTATCTGCTACTAGTCTCTCACTCCTAGACAAGGTACAAAAGAGAGTCTCCAACTTGATAGGTCCTGAAATGTCATCTAATCTTCAGCCTCTGTCCCATCGACGAAATATTGTATCCCTCTACCTGTTCTACAAGTATTTTAATGGTGAATACTCTGATGAACTGCAAGCACTTGTACCCCCTTGACGTAAATATCCCCAACAAGCTAGACAAGCACCTAAATCCCACCCCTACACAATAGGGATTCCTGGATGTAAAAGAGCTTCCTATTTCAGTAGTTTCTTCCCCAGAACTGCTAGACTTTGGAATTCCCTTCCGGGTCTCTGCTTCCCCAACTGTACTGACATGCAGAAGTTCAAGTGTAACGAGAACTGACATCTTGCTGCCCAACTTCCTATATAGCACCCCTGTAGCTTATGTCCCTGATAGTAGACCCATACATCAACATGGCTATGTGCCTTGTTTGGGGTGAAAATGTAATAAAAAAAAAAAATAAAAAAAAGAGTAAATGAGAAAACTTAAGTTCAAAATATATCCTTGAAGCCTGCATTGGTATTATATGTTTCAGACTTCTGACCATCAACCACTATTTTTAGATATTCATCATATAGAAAGGATTTAATGATCGAGAAGTCATTACTGGATATTCTATAGCCAGTAAATTTATGAAGCAACTCTTTGTGTTAGACCCCTATGGTAAGCCTTTAAATATATCAAGCTATTGCCCTAGACAAAAATACCCGTTCAAGAGATTAACTGGCTTTTTTTTTTTTATTTACATAGGCATAACTACTTATCAAGGCCCAGCGACCACTCGAGGATAAGAGTTAAGAGTGTACAGTAGTCAATTGGACAATATAGTAATCGTCAGAAAATGGAAATTCGGTGAATTGTTAACTTAAGTGGAACAGCTTATCAAGAACTTGTCTACGCTGGATTTGAAGACAACCATATTGTAGTCAGCTGGAAAGCAGGAAAACGGAAGACAATTCCACAGGCGTGCAATTCTAAGAAAGAAGCTTTGTTCATGGAATCTACGTTTAGGTTTAAGCACAGATAAAGAGTGGGGGGAAATTATTAATACTGTTTTCAACTAGATGAGTGTTTCTTGTGAAAGTTTGGCAAGGGGGGACCATAGATTGAAGCTCAGTCGAGCACTTGCCATGAAAATAACGATAAAGCAGAGACAAACTCGCAACATCTCTTCTGTAAGCTAGAGGTTGCAGGGAAGAGAAAAGGACATCTCCTATGAGGCTACGTAGTCTATTTTGAATTGTATCAAGGCAGGACAAGTCTTTTCTAGCAGCTCCATCCTTAGACGTACCTGACTCTTATATAGATAGAGAATTGCATCAGCAATGAGATATCTACTGGATCGATAGAAGGATCCCACCATTTTTCCAGCGGCCTTGGCAACAGATTTGATGTACGTGTTCCATTTAAGATCAGGAGTAAAGGTCAAGCCCAGAAGCTTGTCAAAATATGAGGCCTCCCCAAGATGAGAGCCATTCATTTCAATTGATGCCAGATGGGGATCAGAATGTTGATGATGTAAAGATAGAAGCTTGGTTTTAGATGCATTAATAGTAACCAGCCACTCCTTTCCCTATTGTACCACGTGTTCAAGATCAGAGGAGAGAGAATGGGAGAGAACTTGATCGTTTACTGTCTTAGATGTGCTACCATAGATGGTAGTGTTATCAGCATAAATGTCTACGAATGATGTAAGGATGTGATTTGGAAGATAATTAATGTAGATCAGAAAGAGAGTAGACTCCAGCATTAATACTGTGAGCTTCTGATTTTTGCCCCTCAACTACTACTCTTATGAACCTATCAGAGAGAAATGATTTAATAATTGAGAAGACATTTCCAGTTATACCATAGCTGGAGATCTTGTAAAATAAACCTTTATGCCATACCCTATCAAAGGCCTTAGATATGTCAAGAGCAATTGCCCTAGAAATGTTGTCCCCATCGAGATATTTGCTAATCCTATGAGATATAACTGTATGCACCTAACAGCTGCTAAACTTCTGACTGACAGACAATATGGATTCAGGCAAGCCCGTTCAACAGCAGATATCTTAACTGTAGTTTCTAAACGTATATACCGTTCATTGGACAAAACAGGGGAGGGTAGAGCGGTAGCCCTTGATATATCTAAGGCTTTTGACAGGGTATGGCACGATGGTCTTCTAAGGAAAATTAGATCATATGGAATCACTGGAAGAATTCATAATGTAATTAAATCCTTCTTAAGTAAGAGAAAAATCAAAGTTGTCCTCGACAATCGTACATCTAAACAATATGACATAAATGCGGGAGTACCTAAGGGGTCTATCCTTGGACCTCTATTATTCCTGATATTCATAAATGACCTCCCTGATAAAATTGTTTCAGAGATGGGCATATTTGCCGATGACACCACTCTCTATAACAGATATGAGGGGAAAACAAATGAACACATATCCAAGGAAATGGCAGAAACACTAGAGGATGACCTCCAATCCGTAGTGGAATGGGGACAAAAATGGATGGTCACATTCAATGCTGCTAAGACTAAGCTTGTTTCCTTCAATAACTACAAGAAACCTTCTCTACCACCAATAGCAATGGCCAAGAACACATTGCCTGAAAGTGCTTCTTTTAAACTCCTCAGCCTAACGTTTACAGGGAATATGAACTGGAATAGATACATTGAGAGCATTGCCAAGGCTGCTGCAAGGAAGGTTGGCTCCCTCTACCGTGCTAGAAAACTACTTATGCCTGAAAGTATCCTATACCTCTATAAGGCCACCATTCGCCCATGTATGGAGTACTGCTGTCACATCTGGGCTGGTGCTTGTCTCTCACTCCTTGGTGACTTGTCTCTCACTCCTGGACAGGGTTCAAAAGAGAGTCGCCAACCTGATAGGTCCTGGACTGTCATCTAGGCTTCAGCCTCTGTCCCATCGACGAGATGTTGCATCCCTCTGCCTGTTCTACAAATACTTTAATGGTGAATGATCTGACGAACTGCAAACACTTGTACCTCCCCGACGTAACTACCACTGACAAACCCGACAAGCTACTAAGTCTCATCCCTTTACAGTAGAGATTCCTAGGTGCAAGAAAGCCTTTTACTCCAATAGTTTCTTCCCCAGAATTGCGGGTCTTTGGAACTCCCTTCCGGGATTCTGCTTTCCCAACTGCACTGATATGCAGAAGTTCAAGTGTAATGTTAACAAACATCTTTCTACTCATCTCCCTTCATAATGACCCGGCTAATTAAGTCCCTCATAGTAGCCTCCTGCTTCAAAGTGGCATTGTGCCTTGTTTGGGGTGAAAATTGAATTAAAAAAAAAAAATTTTTTAAAAAAGCACATCTGCTGTAGATCTAGCAGAACGGAAACCATATTGTGTGTCACTAAGAAGGTTATTTTTGCTGAGATGTTTGATTACTTCCCTATTTAACACAGATTCCAGCAACTTACCCATGACGCGCAGGAGACTTATTGGCTTGTACTGAGAGGGGGATGAGTGATCACCTAAATTCTTAAATACAGGGCATACTGATGAGATATTCCAGGGTTATGGGAAGCAATTCTCCTTAAGACAACGTTTAAACAGTTTTGTAAGTATGGGCGCTAGTTCTGGTTGAAGTTTTTTGAGTACTATAATTGGAATACCGTCAGGGCCGGTTGCTTTACTGGAATCAAGGTTTTTGATTAGCTTGGCAACATCACGTACAGATATTTGTATATCACATAGCATGTTTTCTGATACAGAAGGAAATATTAGGGGTTGGCGGCCTTGGTCGCAAAGGGTAGAATTAGCTGCAAAGTTCTTGACAAAGAGTTTGGCTTTATCTGATGCTGACCGGATTACCTCAGGTCCATTGATGATAGTTGGGATAGAGCACACGCTTCTGTTCAGGATTCTGTTTGCTATTTGCCAAAACTGGTGGGAACCAAGCCGCTGCTCAGCTACTTTGGACTTGACTCTCTTGTGTTCTTTATTACTTTCTTACAATGGTTGCTGGCAGCCCTGAAAGCGGCTTTAGTCTCCATACATCTATTATGTTGGAAGCAATGGAAAAAGTTATTTCTGTGCGCAATGGCAGCAGCACATTCTGGAGAGAATCATGGCTGTCTGTTAAGTTTTTGCTAGAACTTTTTCAAAGGTATGAAACGGTCTATACCTACAATTAACCATTCCGTCAGGTCTGATACTATAGAGAACATATCCTTTTTTTTTTTTTCATTTTTATCTTAATTGATACAATAGAGTGGTCGAAATATCCAAGAGCACACAGAACGGAAATTGAACATAGTTCAGGGCAAGTTGTGAGAAAAAGGTCTAGGGGACTCACATACTGGCTGTTAGTGTCAGGCACACAGGTGGGTCTTGTTTGAGTGGGACAACCATTCCACATAGTGAACATTGAAGTCTCCACATACATGAATGTTAGCTGAAGGATAAGCAGATAGGATGTGGTCAATTTTCTCAGATATGTTTTTAAAGATGTCAAAACGTCAGCAGTTGATCTTTCAGAACGAAATATATATTACTTGCCATTAGATTATTTTTGTTGAAATTGTTGAAAATGCTTGATTCAAACAATTTACTTATGGCACACGAGATTGATCGGTTTGTACTGAAATGTAAAAGACTCTTCATCTAAGCAACGGTGGTATCACTATCTTTGTTAGTGATGATAAAAGTCCCCTGAACTTACTGCATCTGTTATTAACTCTTGCAATCACATTAACACCAGCTCCTTCCTGTGCTCCAATGGTATCACTTAGGTAAGAAAATTCCTGGACCACCTCAATAGCTTTGCCGTCCAAATATATTTTCTCCTCATCTGACTTCTCATCCGTCTCCATTGTTTTACACTTATGACCACACAAACTGGTTATCGTCTCTCAATCTACCAATAATTCCTTTACACTTCTTGTGCATCCAATGATTACAAGAGCCACAAAAGATTAAATTGCACCCGACTCAGTTTCCACAACTAAACAAACTTGTAGAATTTTACCACATAAAAATTGAGTTGCACTCAGCCTCCTATTCACAAACTGAGCAGGAAAACATCCCTATTTCTAAGGACTTATCAGGACTACAACTGCTGATCAACAATTTAGTTTTGGTAACATTCAACCTCAAAACTTTTTTTCCATAGTTTTAGAAGCAATAAACACAAATGAAATATTCGTTTTGTTTGGATTCTTTGGACTACTGTTCTCACCTTCAGTGTTATTTTCACAACGTTTTGGTCAATGTAACTGGCAAACGTAACAGAGTGGATAGTGTACTTGTATATAGATTCCGTTGTAAAAGTACACTTCTGGGGGTTGATGGTTCAATCCTTAGTGCGAGCCACACTAAAACATATAATTGAAAATTACTTGGGACTTCTACCTAGTCATAGTTGATGGAACGAGAGCATTCTATCTCGTAGAGGAAATAAAGGGTTTTGTTCAAAATTCTGTGCAGATTTCTGAGTTTAACAGAAAGATTCCTGAGTTCGACAATACACCTGAAGACTGTTACATTGGCTGAAACATTTTGAAAATAACACCCAAGCTGAGAACAGTAGTCCAAAGTATCCAAATAGTATGAATAATCGATCCTCATCTCAAAACTTCATAAAAGAAATAAAATAAACCTGTATTATTTTTAAACAAAAATTTATTTTCCCAGTAAAATGACTCATTTATTTAACCACACTTTGATTTCAATGAAAAGCAAATGATCTTTTTATTCTTTATCTTAATTTCTCTCGTAATTTGATTAAGATAACAAATCTCAACAAGCTGGAATTTTGTCTCATGACTAACTCAAGTAAAGCTTTTTGTAACATTGTATGAACTGAAAATGTCCTGGTATGTCCTAGATGTGACATTAATCTACAACTGGTGGTGAGGTTGCAATCTGAGAGTTTAAGGGAGTGTAGAGTCAGCCTTTGTTATCCTTTAGAGCAATGGTTCCCAATCATTGTGCCACGACACACTAATATGCCACGGAATGATTACTGGTGTGCTGTGAAGAAATAATAGCTGGAAGCCATTTAGTTTCATTTTGTTTAATAAAACATTTAATTTCTTAATCATGATGATATAACTAGATTCCAATTTTATAGTTACATGAAGAATAAAAATTAGCAAGCCTTTCCGGTGATCGTGGTCTCAAATTGAAGTATGCCCAACTACAATTATATACCTTTTGGATTTCTGTTATGGAAGAGCATCCAACTCTTAAGTAAAAATGCCATCAAAATCTTACTGTAATTCTCAACTTCGTACCCATATGAACTGGGATTTTAAAAAGAAAAAACATGAAAAACTTAAAAATTTTAAGAAGACTTAAGAGTGTGTGTCTTCCACATATTGCAGCAGGCACAACTGCCCCACTGAGATTCACCATTATTATTTTATGCCAGATACTGAATGCAAGATTTGTGTGAATAAAAATTCTCCTTAAATAATTGTTTTGGCTCAGAAGGGTCACTAAGGAAAACACAGATACGGTAATTTGCATTGAAACAAAGCTGAATATACAAAGAGCAAAAATGGTATGTACTGCCAAGATGACATAATACAAAAATACACAGTCCACCCCGAGAGTTGGGACTTCTCGATCTATTTATACTGTTCAGAAGAGTTCATATCTTTTGCATGGGTGAGTCCCTAAAACCTCCCTTTCCCAAGCTTTTTTACATCACAAAAAGCTTATTAATATCATTCCTGCTTCGGGTCGATATTCAGTAGCCGGCGAATTTTTTTCCTCTTTTATATACATATCATAGACAAAACTTAACAAACTGATATGTAATATATATTGTCAACTGAGTAACTTTTTTCATGTCTTCCTTGATTTGCTGTAATGCATTTGAAAAGTCTTTGAATGTTTTTCATAAACTGCTTGAGTTTGAACGGATTGCGTACGATATTTTTTTGTTTCTTTGACTGTCTACAGCTTAAAAATGTCGGCTGATTACTTCCAAAGTTTAAAACTGTTGAGCCAGTTCAACTCAAATAGATTTTCAGATATTTTTAGAATGTATGCCTCTAATTTTTTAATAATCCCGTTCAAATACTAAATTCAGCTCGGATTGTGGCTGGCAATAAGACTAATTTCATTGGAGAATTGTATTAACCAGAAATTTTGAAGTTAGTTTGTTAAGTTTTGTCTATGTATATAAATTTATAATTGAAACATTCAACCCAGTGGCCAACTTTAATTTCACGGTTTCATTAAATGACTCTTACATATTTGTGTAAATTTTCGTCTGACTTGTCATTGGATTTTGTCTGATTCTATTTTTTGGTTTGCGTCTGATTCTACAATGCAACATTGTATGCTTGCCACAATGTTGACAACTTTTATTCCAAAATGGGCAGAATTTTAATCTCCACATCATTAACATGATCTTGGGGGTAATTTTTTTGTTTCTGAATAATTCACTTATTTTGAAAATGTGGGTAGCCATTTTTTTTTCCTTTTTAAGGCAGTACAGCAGAACCCCACAAACCGGCATTAAAAATTATTCACAAAATCCAGTACAGTATAAGTGGGGAAAATAGAAACGGACATACAAACGGCCTACCTGTAAAGCACCCGCATGTCTGTCTGTCATGTGCGTTGGACAGGAAAAAGAAAAACCAAGATGGCGTCTGCGATATTTCACAGAAACCGTCTCATGTGTTCTTGCGAGATTAATGTGGATGAATGTAATATAAAGCAGGTCACTTGGAGGAGTGGGGAAGTTTTTTTGCCATATAGACGGTTATTCAGTGCATTGGAATGAGTGTAGGAGGTTCCAGTTCGACAAGCTATTTTCGGCATAATGTCGGGATTTGATCCTAAGCTGATTCCACTGTTTGATGGTAGCAGCCCTGATCAGTCAGTACAAGAATGGGTGGAAAAGGCAGAATTGATATGCCAGCTCAGTGGTGTGAAGTGTCTGGAATGTGTGGTCCCAATGTGCCTCGCTGGGAGCGCATACCAGCAGCTAATGGATGAAAAGAAAACAGATTTCACTTGCATCAAAAATGTCCTCTACACAGCGTTTGCATTAGATCCGGTTGCTGCATGGAAGGAGTTTATGCTTCACAAGTTACATTCCGCGGAGGTGGTTGATGTTTATCTGGCAGAACTGAAGAAACTTGTGGTCCTGTCCAGAGGAATGTCAACTAAAGGCTTGGTTGTGCATTTATTGCAGGATTGCCCGCTGGTGTGGAGGATCTGCTCTGAGCTTCATCCCAAGTAGATGAGATGGACATCTTGGAAGTATTAGCACAGGCGTGGCTGATACTAAAAAAGAACCCAGCGACTGTAGACTGTGCGGCAGCCGTGCAACCATCTCAGGGTGGATTTCAGGGCCTGGGCACGGTTAAAAGCTGCTACAAGTGTGGTGGGCCCAACCATTTGGCCCGTGATTGTCTCTCAGTGCACTCACTGACTCGAAGCCCTAGTGGGAAAACTAAGTGTAAAAACTGGGGACACCTGGCCCGTGCCTGTCCAGGAAACGGGCAAGGGAAAGAAGCTACAGTGCCAGCCTTCTCCCCAGATCGTCACTGAACAAGGCGCTGCCCACAGTGAGCGTGCATGCTAACAAACGTGAATGCCTCGCCCTTGTAGACACTGGGTGCACTCCGACCTTGGTGAACAAGGCATGTTGCGACACTTGGTACAAGAAGAGAATTCTGGTGCTAACCGTGGGTGGAGGGTCACTGGCCACTTGCGGGGTGAGCCTCATCAGCACAAGCATCGGCGACAGGCCTGCAGTAGCCGTGCAAGCCCTGGTGGTGGATGGGGAGCTGCTTGAGTATGACCTACTTCTAGGAATGGATTTGATTACTCAACTGGGTGAAATTACTGTGGCACGACAAATGTTTTTGCGCCACGATTACCCTGGACGAGCCTGACTTTCATGCAGAGTACGATAGGGAAACCAATGCATGGACGACATCTTAAAAGTTGGCTGGCGATTAACCAGCAATATCCTTACAGAACCGACTATCAGAGTATCCCCCTCCAATGAGGCTAAGGGGGCAGAATGAAGAAGAACTGCAGACTTGGATCAACAATAGTTGGCTGCTTCCATACCCCCGAGGATGAGCTTGGGCCCCACCCAAGGACTGATTCCTCTGATGGCTGTCTTACAAGATACCAAACAGAAGGTCTGACCCATCATGGACCACTGTGAACTTAATGGCAGGGGCAAATGTTTGTGCGCTCAAATTAAGGGAGTGGCAACAGCAAGGGGCGGACGTGGCAATTCTGAATCTGTGCAGAGCCTATCTGCAGATATGCATTGAAAAAGCGCTGTGGCCATTTCAGACTGTGGAAATTAAAGGAACTCGCTATTGTCTGATCAAGCTAGGGTCCGGTCTCAATATGGCACCAGGCATTATGATGGCAATTATGCACGTGATCTAGCAATAGGATGAGGCTGTGTGTCAGGCGACATCGTCTTACATCAACGATATCTTTGTAAATGAGAGACTCATGTCTGTCCAGTTGGTCAAAGAGCACTTTGAGAACTTCAAACTGACATGTAAAGAACCCGAGCATCTACAAGATGGGGCAAAAGTACTTGCCTTGCGTGTGAGTGGTAGCAAGGAGGAGCTCTACTGGAAGAGAGGTGATGACATTCCAGAAGTCCCATCCAACATCACTCATCAGAGCATTTTTGCTGTTTGTGGAAAGCTGGTGGGCCACTTCCCTGTGTGTGGTTGGCTCAGGGTGGCAGTGGCAGCCATAAAACGTTGTGCCACATCCGTATCATTGGATTAGGACGATAAAGTGCATGATGCCACACTTCTGAGCATGCTGATAAAAACTGTGGGCAGGGTGACTCATGACGACCCTGTGCAAGGGAACTGGTGTATTAACAGGAACGAGTTTACGGTCTGGGTGGACGCTAGTTCACTAGCCCTTGGAATTGCCCTTGCAGTTGATGATGGCATTATCGAAGACACCTGTTGGCTTCATCCAGAGAATGATTCTAGGCACATAAACCTGGCCGAACTTGATGCTACATTGAAAGGAGTTACCTTGGCACTTCAGTGGCAAGCCAGGGTACTCCATATTATCATGGACTTTGTATGCACTCATCGGTAGATAATCGGTGCATTGACTGGAAGAGCACGGCTAACCACACGGGCAGCAAGTGAGATGTTGATACGAAGACGGCTCACCATCCTGGTCGATACAATCAAAGAGTACAACCTGACCGTAAACGTAAGGTTGATCAGGTCTGCAAGCAACAGAGCATATGCGCTGACACGAGTACCACAATGGTAGCTGCTGGCGGATACCCGGGGAAGTTCTGAGATGCTGAAATAGCCATCACATGTAATATGGATGCAGATCATATTAGTGAAATTCATCCGCAATGTGGACACCCAGGGGTTAAGCGAACATTGTATTTTACCAAAATGGTTGACCCAGAAGTAAGAAGGGCAGATGTTAAGAGAGTAGTGGAAAGTTGCCAAGCATGGAAATCAATCGACCCGGCTCTGATACACTGGAAAAAAGGGCAGTTGGGAGTGAACAGCACATGGCAGAGAGTGGGCATGGATATTACACATTACGGGGGCAATCACTTCCTCACCCTCATCGATTATGGACCTATGCGCTTCGCGGTCTAGAGACCATTCGGGTACCAAGACTCCTCCTACATTATTCGCCAGCTGTCATCTGTGTTCCTTGAAAGAGGCGCGCTCAAAGAGGTGCTGACGGAAAATGACCCAGCCTTCTGCAGCCAGCAGGTCAGGCAGTTCCTGAAGGAGTGGGGAGTGCGGCTGCAACTGTAGCGTGCATATATGCCATCTGACAAGGGTATTGCTGAGAGGAGCCATCGCAGCATCAAAAGAATTGCTGCCAGGAAGCAGTGCACCATCTCAGAATCCTAGTCCCGGTACGAAAGAAAAATAATGAAACGAATGGAATGAAGGAAACAAAGACTCAATTGCTGGATAAAATAAACATGTCGTTTATTTACTGCTGAATGAATGAATGTTTTAGATATAACACGTGTTCATGTCCGCGCGGGTGTAACCATCGTTTGTTGCGGGACTGGTAGTATAGAAGGAAAAAGGAAATGTGTGTTCATCTCACGTTCGGGTCACTATCATTTCTTCATGCGTGGGAAGAGAAGTGAGTAATGTAGTGTAAAATGGGAATGATAGTCCAGCGTGTAGACAAAGAAAAGGATAGAGGGTTGACATCAGTTAAACTCCGCGCCATGTTAGCAGTCAGCTACGAGAAGGTATTCTCAGGCACAAGTTGTATATATATAGAGAGAAAGAGTGAGAATGTCAATCCAGTTCATGGAGAGAGAAAGCGTATAAAGTGTACGTACTGTTTGTTAGCTTTTTGTCCCACATAGTAGCAAAAACAGCGGCGGCTGGTGCGCCGACCACTCACCTCGGAAGGTGGTCTGAAAAAGGGCTGGAAACAGCTTGTCTCTTGCTTTTATAGTTGTTTCCGGTGCTTTTGCATGTGTGGATTTCCTTTGAAAGAGGAAGTGACATTGTCCATGTGTGCATGTTAGTGTGTGTGTATACACGTGAATGTGAGTGCATGTACGCAAACGTGAATATATGTGCATGTGTTTGTGAATATATGTGCATATGTTTGTGTGCACGTATGTATATGACAAGTAATATGGCTTGAGATGTGAATTCATGTTTTTGTGTGAGACTAGAAAAGGCTCGCGCACTTCTCTTTTTATTGGTGTCCGACAAAACGATTTTTTAATTTTTTTTTCTTTGCCATTAGTTGAAAAACGTTTGAGGTATTTTCATAGTTCCAGTTTTTTAGTTCTTCTTGTGAGTATCCCCTTTATAAATCCGAGTGCCTTGTCACCAAGTTATTGTTGCCCAGAAGGGTTACTTAGAGAAAACACGAACATGGATATGGGTTGTAAAAGGTAATTTGTATTCGAATCAGAATATACAAACATGGCATACTACAAAAGTACACAGGCTACACTGTGAGTACCTCTCGGTTTATTTATACAGTTTGGAAGAGTTCATCTCTTGTGCATAGGTGAGTCCTTATTTTTTTATTATTTTGTTGCAGAAAGGCTTTAGGAGTAGAAAACATGTGCTTTTTGTGATAGGTGTGTGAGGTCACAATTTGAGAGTTGGAGCAGGTTACAGTCAGCCTTTGTTATCCTTTAGAGCAGTCGTTCTCAAATAAATCAAAAATAAAAATGTGAAAGACTTTAAAATATTAAATAAGACTTTAAAATGTGTCGCTCTCAGATTCGCCCACATATTGCAGCAGTAGTTAAGAAACACCAGGCACAACTGTTCCACTGACATTCACCATTATTATTCTATACCAGATATTGAATACAGTAAGTGTTGAGTTATGTGAATAAAAATTCTCCTTATATAATCTTTTTATTACTTTATTGCAAAAAGGTTTTATGAGTAAAAAATATTTATTTTTTTTGTGATAGGTGTGCTGTGAATTTTTTAAAAAAAACTCAATAGTATGCAGCTATGTAAAAAAAAGATTGGGGATGACTACTTATGAGAATGTTAGATGAAACTGCGTATATTAATAGGGAAAGAAAAACGTACCACGGCAAGAAAGATAAAACATCTTGTAAAACAACAAAAAGGTTTTATTTCAATAACAAAAGTTGGACAGTGTCTAAATGAAGAAAATGAAGAGAGTTGAAAGTTCTTTGGACTGTCGCAGGTCGGCTGGCAGTTATCTTCAACAAAGATTGTCAGTGCTGAGTGTGTAGTAGATAACGACAGGAGAGAGAAAAGAAATGTCTTTCACCAATGCCACCTGGATTCTCTCTGCTGACCAAGTATGCTTTCAAAGGGGCTAAAAAATTTCCTTAAGGGACAGATGGAATTAATGCATCTTGCAAGCTGATTGGTCAGTGTGTAGCCAAATCATTTAGCAAGGATATTGATTCGCGAGAGAAACTAAATTTTTATTTTATTCATGACTGCTATAATCGTTACTTCCAGGTCTACACAGGCATTGAGTGCTAGTACAATCTATGAGTTAAATAAAATCTGTCCTGAATGGATTTGCCTAAACTTAGAAGCTTTGAAGAGTGTGGAGTGGAAACTCTACTGTTTTACGTTTACTCTAATGGAGATTTGTAATATTTATAAAGGTTCATCTATGGGTAAAATAACATTTGTTCAGGATATGACATGAAACTACATCTTTTTTTTATTAAAAATCACTCCAGACAACGCATGAAGCCGCGTGATGTAAAGAGTTAACTAAAATGAAATATGGTTATTGCATAGACAGAAGATACCTATTGTCTTGAAAAAACAAAGTTTTAGGTAGAACGAAAACATTCAGCAGGAAGAGAGTTCTACAACCCTGCAGTTCTTAGAAAGAATCTACTGGAATAGGAAGCTGTATTACAATGAGGTATAAAAACAGTAAACCGATTAAAACCACCAGACAAATGAGTTAAACGTGCTGAAACAAAGGAAACAGTGAATATATATATATATATATATATATATATATTTATATATATATATATATATATATATATATATATATATATTAGTGATGGGACCATTCCAATTCTGATACAGTTACTGATTCCATCCTACATTCTCGATTCCGATACAATTACCGATTCCGATTCTTTACAAATCTCTAATTATTTAAGTATAAAATTGTTATTTCCACCGATTTTCGTAAAAACACATGTTAACTATGCAGATATTTTCCTAAACGTCAAATACACGTATGGAGGATTATCTATCGAGTTTAGCTTTACTGATATTTTTTATCATTATGACAAGCAATGGAAGATTTTGGTTTAAACAAAATTAAATAAAAAAAATTAAAAGAATCGTTTTGGCATCGGAAAATAGGCATCAATCTTTCCGATTTCGAATTTGATTCCAATACCCTAAAATCTTCTGATTTTTCCAATTCTTGATTCCGATTCCGATTAATCGTCCCAACACTAATATATATATATATATATATATATATATATATATATATATATATATATATATATATATATATATATATATATATTACTTTGGGGTAATTGCGCCAAATCCGGGGGTAATTGTGCCAACTAAAAAAAAGTACTCTTTATATGCGTGGTTGCCAAAAGAGCACTTTTAGCTAGTTGGTGCAATTACCCCAGACTTGGCGCAATTACGCCAAAGTACAGTATATATATATATATATATATATATATATATATATATATATATATATATATATATTTGTATACATATATATATTTGTATATTTTGGCAGCAAGTCATTATTCAAGAATGTCTGATTGAACATTCTGATTTCTGGATATCTTTTCCATTCGCTGAGTGGTCTTTTTTATTTCAACTGGCATGTTGTATAAAATGGTGCCCAAAAGTTGTTGTTTAGCCATATTCTTCTCAAACGCTTTCTATCGGTGCATCCGATTATCATAAAGAGTGATTGTTGTTGTTATTGTTTTCTTTTTCTTTTCCTTTGAGGTTTGGTGTATTTATAGTTTTTTTTTTTTATTGGTTATAAAGGTGGGTGCTTGAGAAGAATATAGCTGAACAATAACTTTTGGCCGCTATTTTATACAACATGCCAGCTGAAATAAAAAAGACCGCTTGGCAAATGGAATATGTATATATATATATATATATATATATATATATATATATATATATATATATATAGGTCCCTCCAAACTGTTGTGTACTACGTCATCATTCTAAACGAAAAACATGACGTCATCAGTTCATGTGTTTATTGTAATTTCTATGGAAGAGCATTAGCACTATAAAATTTATTTGCAAGTAACGTTAAGAAAAAAAGGTGGCAAAGAATTCAAAATTTATACATTAAACGATAAATTTATCAGAAATTTCTGAATAAATAAAATATACAATAAAAAATGAACAATAAAAATGTATAAAAAATAATATAAAACTAAACTTACCTTTTGTAAAACAAATAGATTTTAATAACGAACTAGACAGACGATAAAATTAATTTTAACCTGTTCTGTTGATACATGTATCTACAAATGCTTGTCCTTACAGGCTTCCGTATATTTTTGAAAAAAGCGCAAATTTTGATTTCAACCTCTGTCATTTTAAATAATCAAATCGAAAAGAATTTTTTTTGGTCGATTTTTCTTTTACAATTTTTATTATCTCAAGAGTCATATATTATATTATATGAATATATTTTTTTAATATTGGAAACCTGTTATATAAAAAATCGGTTTAAACTTCATATCGTGTAATATTTGAATTTAATATCATTTAAAGCTTTTTTAAAAATAATTATTTTTTAGAATTCTTTTCTTTTTTTTTTTGTTGTAATAATTCAAATAATTATGTAACCGAGAAAAAAAAAATCAAGAAAAATTGTTCATTTTATTTTTTTTAACATAATATTAATGATTTTATGTCCAATTTTATTTACAACTTTGAAGTAAGTGAAAAAAAAATGATGGGATTATATATATATATTCCAAGGATGGAATACTGTTGCCATATCTGGGCAGGAGCTGCTAAAAACAGCCTATCCTGCCTTGACAGAGTACAAAATAGACTTCGTGGCTTAGTGGGGGATGCCCTTTTCTCTACCCTGCAACCTCTCTCCCACAGAAGAGATGTTGCGAGCCTATCCTTGTTTTATCGTTATTTCCATGGCAGGTGCTCGTCTGAACTCCAATCTCTGGTCCCCCCTCGCCAATCTTTCACGAAAAACACCCGTCTAGCTGAATCCACTGTGAAAAATTTCCCCCACTCTATATCTGTGCCTAAATCAAAATGCGGATTCCATGAACAAAGCTTCTTTCTTAGAACTGCACGCCTGTGGAACTCTGTTCCGTCTGCCTGCTTCCCACCTGACTACAACTTGGATGTCTTCAAGTCCAACGTTAACAAATTCCTAATGAACCGCCCCCTTAAGTAAACACTTCATCAAATCTCCACACTAACGTAATGTACTTGCAATAACCCTTATCCCTGAGTGGCTTCCGGGCCTTGATAAGTGGTGATCACTGTGTAAAAAAAAAAAAAATATATATATAACTATATTCTTTATTTATTTGATCTTTCCAGCTTAAAAAATGTTGAAATTTTTATCGACCTACATTTATTTTTTTCAGATTTCGTAGCATGAAATAGGGGGGGGGTAGAACACCTAAAAAACATCCTCTAATATATTTAACGAAACCTACTTTTGTAAGTTTATTTAATAATGAATAAATATCGAAAATTTCAGGTAAATATGATTATTATTTGATTTTTGCTAGATTTTTAAAACATACATGTGTCAACGGTTTAAAACACGTTAATACATAGGAACGTTGTTTTAATGCGTCGATAATGTAAACACGATTTTTGTCTCGCATTTTCATTATTTTTGTAAGCTGTAAAAAATTAAAAAAATATTAGCAGTTTATTTGAAGCTATATAGTAAGTATGAAAATATATGAGACATTTAAGCTACACAGATTATTCTGCATTTCATCCTCATGAGAATTCGTCAGGCTTATATATATATTAGTGATGGGACGATTTTAATATTTTTCCTGATTCCGATGCAATTACAGATTTCGTACTAAATTTCCGATTCCAAAACAACTACCGATTTTGATTACGTTTTTAAAAAATCTCTAAATATGTAACTATAGAGCTGTTATTCCCCCCCCCCGCCCCGTTATCGTAAAGACACATGTTACAATTGACATGTGTCAAATGTAGAAACACACTTGTAGGATATGATGTATTTTCAAGAGGAAGGGATAGGGAAAGAGATAAAGACAAATGGAAGAGAGGAAGAGATAGAGAGAAAGAGAGAGGATATATATATATATATATATATATATATATATATATATATATATAGAGAGAGAGAGAGAGAGAGAGAGAGAGAGAGAGAGAGAAAGAGAGAGAGAGAGGGGGGATGGGGAGAAAAGTAGTCAAAAGGATCGGCAGAGAGGTGGGAATCGGAAGGGAGGTAGAGACAGGGAAGAACTGCGCGACTGTGGAACTGTCTTCCGTTTTCCTGCTTTCCAGCTGACTACAATACGGTTATCTTCAAGTCTAACGTAAACAAGTTTTTGATGAGCCGTTCCACTTAAGTTAACAAATTTACCGAATTTCCATTACTATTGATTATTATATTGTCCAATTGACTACTGTACACTCTTTAACTCTTATCCTCGAGTGGCCTCTGGGCCTTGATAAGTGGTGATGCCTATGTAAAAAAAAAGTATCAAGGAGGTAAAGATAAGTAGAGAGAAAGATGTAGAGAGAGAGGTAAAGAAGTAGAAAGAGATGTAGAGAGGAAGGAGTAGAAAGAGAGGGGAGACGAAGACAGAGAGAGAGAGAGAGAGAGAGAGAGAGAGAGAGAGAGAGAGAGAGAGAGAGAGAGAGAGAAGTTTTAAAAGAAAGATGTAACACTTTTTTAACTCCACTATTGTGTTATCCATGCCTCTGTACAATGTTGGGTAACCCTGCTAGTTGTCCAATAAATCAACTCCGGGTCCACGAATTAAATGTTTTCAATACTATTGCTGTTATCATGGACACTAGTAACAACGAAACTAATTTCATGTCAACGGCTTTTCAGAGTGCGCCATTGAAAATAGATGAGTCAGAAATCTGTCTGTAAAAAAAGAAAAGATCAGGTGCGAACAGGTGTTTGTTTTTGTTGTGGAGTGTTGATTTTTATTTTTTTTTATTTTTTTTTTTTTTTGCCTTCAATAACACAACTTGTATATTTTTTTTAAAAATAGATAAATAAAACAATATGGTGAGAAATAAAATTTCAGAAAAAGAAAAAAATGGAGAACTATTAAATTTAATGAATATTCATGGATAGTAACACAATTGAGTAATGTTTCTGAATTTGTTTAGATGAGGATTGATAACTCGTATTATTTGAATTAGTTGAACTACTGTTCTCATCTTCAATGTTATTTTCACGATATTTCAGTCGATGTAAGTTCCAACCTCCTTCAAATGTATCTTGCCAAATTCGAAAAATGCCAAACTCAAGACTCTGCACTGAATTTTGAACAGAACCCTTTATTTAATTCATGAGAGTAGCACGCTCTCGTTCCGTCAGCCATGACCTCGTAGAAGTCTTCAGTAAATTGACATTGTGTGCTTCAGTATCGTTTATCTATAAACAAGAATAGGTTTATGACTCCTGAAATTCATACTAGAATTGTCCGCAAGGGTGTTACGGATAATGTACTTGGTAAAAATGCAGTTGTACGTGACATATAGTTTGGTCTGAATGCAATAGTCTGAATAATTCAAGTCATACAAACTATCGATTATTGTATGAAGAGAATGCAGCATACAAATACAGAATGCAGCATACAAATACGAAATGGAACTGCAGTAACTTAACTACCCAGTCAAGAATATAGCCATGGAGTATTTTCACATAGAAGGTGGAGGATCCGATCTAATGAAGTGATGGGAAGTGCTATAAAGAGGCCATAACACAGAAACGGACAAATCAAAAGCTTCCGTTTAAAAATGAGTAATAGGAGCCTCGTCTCTCATGATCAAAGACTTAGACAACTTTGAATCAGAACTCCTAGATATACTCCTTAAAATACACTTTTCCCCTCTTTCTGTCATCTTTTAGAGTTACAGGAACAATGCTCCTTTTTGATGGAGTATACTCACAGATTCTCATGAATAAGGTAGAGGATGTGACCTGCAGAATGTGAAATAAAGATTTATAAACAAGCAGCACAGAGAACCAAAAACCTTCAAAATGAGTGATAACCTCCTCCCAAGATCAAATACATATGTATCTTTGAAATAGAAATCCTAGATATGATTCCTAAAATACATCTCAGAAACTCCAGCAGCCGCAGAACTCTGGTTACTGACATGATTTTCTCTTCTCAGACAAGATCAAAAATTTATATGAAAGTAGTACAGACAAGCACAACATCACTAAAAACAACTAATTATAGAAAACATTACTAAAAATAACCAATTATCACACACCAATACTGAAATGAGATTAAAAGTAAAAAATAGAGTTGAGCAGCAGAAGGCTTTAATCATCCTTAAGAACTATAAAGAAGAGTTTAGCAACTGGTCAACATACAGACTGTTAAACCCGGCTAAAAGCAAAAAAAAAAAAAAAAAGTAAGGAAAACACAGATTAATCAACAAATAAAAAAATACATTTCTGAGTAAACAAGGAATCCACAAGATATCAAACAAAAATGACTGGAAATTTATACAATTCGATATAATAGACTCTTACATAACTATGACTATCCTAATTAAGGCCTTAGACTTCGCTAGCAGATATCGAAACTACAGTGTGTACAAGAAAGAACGATAAAATTGTTGCTCTAAAGAAAACAATACGACAGCTTTATTTTAAAAATTTTATTGAAAAACTCGATTCAGGTAACTTAATTATGTAGTAGAGCTGACATCTATTCAATGTAACCACCTTCAGCCTCAATCACAGCCTTGATACAGGTCCGGAACTAGGATCATGTCTTTTTCATAAGCACTGATTAAGGTTGGCGAATGGTGGCAATCAGGCTAGTTTTGGTGTTGTGGGACGTCATGTTGGTGATGTTCTCAATGTATGACCAAACGAAATAGTCCAGCGGGTTCAGGTCGGGGGAGTAAAGGGGCCAGTGAGAGAAGGGTATAAAGTCATAGCACTCCTTCTGAAGCCAAGCCTGGATTTCAAACAGAAATGTAATCATGTGGTCTTTTCTAGGGCGACAATTTTATTGTTCCGCCATGTGTAGTGTATGCGAGGAAAAAAATTTTCACTTTAATGACGACAAAACCTGACTAAAAAATCTAAACCTAGAAACCTGTTTGGTGCCATGAAGGAATCATATGATAGTATAACTAAGTTGGATTATCTTAAATTTATTAAAAGATGGATTCCTAGATCACATCTTTGAATTATACCGTGACGATGGATTCTGCCTTTCTCACATTTGAAGCAGACATACATTAGATAACCTTTGCAAATGCATCTACACCAAGTATGACTTAAAATAGACATTAACTTGTCAAAAGTCCATCGATGTAACTCTAGATCTAACTAGTAGCACACGCAGGCCTTGCCATAAATCAAATGAGAAACTAAAATGCATTAATCTCCACTATTATATAAAAGGAACTTTGTCTGTGAGTTCGTTCCCTATGGACTCCAAAATAGCGAGGCTGATTTTTACAAAAATTTCATAAGAAGGTACTTTATGTGCTTGGCAGTGATCTTAGATAGGTTTTGTATTGGAATGTCTTTGATAAGTATCGATAATCGATAATCAAAATAATCCAATAAAAAAGGAACAGGCAATTTTCACAACAATTAACACCTTACACAGCCTAACATCACAAGTGCATTTAAGAAGTTTTATTACCACATAAGCCTAAAGGCTCAACATATAAAACCAACAGTAGGTTCGTTGATATGACAGGGGTGCATTCGAAATGAATGTTTCTGTTTAAAGCACCATGATATTTGCTTTCTTTATTTTAAACTTAACTTCAAGCCATTATATGAAAAAAAAAAAAAATTTTTATAAAATTAACAATATGTTCTCTACAGTGTTAATTGTTCTACACGTGCCCTGAGAGGTTGTTAACTATGCTGCACTTCCAAGTAACAATTTCTGCCAAAGACTCGCTACTCCAAAACTCAATGCTCTGCTGCCAAAAATTTTCAGCTCCAAAATATGATGCACTGCTGACAAAACTTACTACTGCAGCATCCAAATCCAAAATCAGCCCAGTGTCCAAAAAAATCAGGTTTTTTATTTCAAACCAGAAGCATCTTATTTTCATATTAGGTGACAATATCACAAGTATATAAAAAGAAAAAGCAGCCATTTTTTCCTTCATTCTTTTTTACTGCACAGGACCCTACAGGCTGCACAAAAACAGGTCTATACCAATTTTCAAGACATTTAATCGCAGAAGAATAATTTATGTTGCATTTGGTAACATTTCATACTTAAGGATATACCAGTTCTAATCCAAAGCAATCATTAAGTAAAGTGACTTACTAGACCATTACTCAAATTGTAGCCAAGGCCACTAAGCTACTTCAAACAAATATATCCCTTTCATGGAACAAACTACTCTTGCGAGCTACCCATCAATGCTCATATCACTGCCAAGTCCTCAGTTACACTATTGTATTCCTTTAAAGCCAAAAAAAACTAGACTATAGAGAGGAGGTGCTGTAGGAAATCAAATGTGGAGTGTTCGAACCTACAGACTATGTCATGCAAAAGTAAATAACACGTAAATTTTCATATCTTATAAGATTCTTTACAGTTAATGAAAAAAAATTAAGAAATTTATGTGCAGAGTTTGAATCTACATACAACGTCATAAAAAAAAAACATGCTATCAATTTACCCACAGTAGAATTTTCACAACCCATTGTTCTATCATTGTTGTTAAACGACGACATGGAAAAAATGGCTTTACCGATAACAGATAAATTAAAATAACAGTTCCGATTATCAATTATCGGTAATTATCGGTAATCATCGGGGGTATTCTGAGACAAAAATTAACTAAGATCACTCCCAGACTTATACATGAAAGTTCTGTAAATTTTAAAAAATCTGTTCAGCCGTTTCGGAATCTATTAGGAACGAACTCACACATACAAAGAGACAAAGTTGCATTTATATAATTGAAGAAGTTGTGGGGAAGGGTGAATTTTCGTAACACCAGATTTTGAAGATTTGCCCCTTATAGTCCAATGTTAAATCCTATTGAAAAGATTTGGTCAGTCATAAAAGCTGACGTAAAAAGAAGTATGGCAGACTCAATTGTTGAAATTTTAATGGATGATGGACAGGAGTCTTTAAAAATTAAAGCATTGCGCCTCAGCAAGTTAGAAGTGATGATCTCCGAGGTTATTAATAATATTTTCACTGAGAATTAACTTGATTGCATTAACTTTATATATGAAATATAGAGATTACCTCCCTCTGTAATTAACTTAGATGATATTAAATTTTAAATAAATTTCTTTTGAACAATTATATTATTTTTTATCCATTTGAAGTAAAAATAAAAGAATGAATATTAAATTTATTTGTATGTTAATTCTCATTTTGAAGTTGATTATTTCTCATTTTGAAGTTGATTAATTTTTTTACTTGAAAATAAATCCATTTTGAAGTTGATTATTTTTTACTTGAAAATAAATCCATTTTGAAGTAGATCATTTTCCAATTTGAAGTTGTTTTCCAATTTGAAGTTGTTTTCCAATTTGAAGTTGATTAATCAATTTTGAAGTTGATTGATCCATTTTGAGGGTTAATTAATTTTTTAACTTGAATATAAGTCCATTTCGAAGTTGATTATCATCATTTTGAACTTGAAATGGTATAGATACAAAAAAGATTGTCACCGTTATTTTTTCATGTCTATGCAAAATTCGGAAGTGATTTTAATTCAAAAGTAATTTCTGTTTAGAATTAAAAATTATAGGAAAACATAAGAATTCTTATTTATTTGTGCTACTAGAACATATAGAAGCAGCAGTAGCAGCGAATGCTGTTTTTAAATATCAACTCTCGAGAGTTGAACAAAATCTCCAATAAACAATTTCTTTCATTCAATCACAGACACAAGAATATTTACCTCTTAATTCGGCACATAATATAAAAAAAACAAACATTCAGCTCTTTTCCTTATTTGAAGGTTCTATTTTCAGATCTGGAACACGTGAGAACACCTTTTAAAGTAGCCTCAGGCTGCTGAGCAAAAGACAAGTGACACATGTAACACAGACATTCACAAACTAATCTCTCACATAAAATTTCACATGTACACTGAGGAAACAAATGGCAAGCATATATGCACACCATAAACCGAGCTCACAGAACTGTCGAAGCTGCCTAATATACACTGCCACATGCAACTAACTCAACTTCTTACAAACGAAACAACTTCTTCATTTGGAAAAACGTTGAATTCTCATTCATTACCAACTTTTTTATTTTCGGTTGTCCTAAAATGTTGTCAATAGAATTTATATATTTTTTGTATAAATAAAATTTGTCTTTTTTTTAAAATAGTGCTATATATTCTACAAACCAAAGTAAAACCGATATTTCTCGGAGCAACTTCTATTCCAACATTATGCACTAATTATTTAATGTTCAGTTGGAAAAAGTATGAACCAAAATTTTCTTCCCAAACTAAGAATAAAAGTCAGCTTGTGTTCAATAACTCGTGTACATTCTAAACACTATCAACAAACAGGAAAAAGGTGTATTTAATAATCAAAATATTTTCTTTTATGAAAACGTTGGTTGTATTAAAAATATTATTAAAATTATTATAATATTTTTCTACTATAGTGCGATTACACCCTTCATAACTGCAAGATTACATACATAGACATTACATATTCCTTCCGATTTCTGCATTAAAAATACTAACTTCTCCCAAACAATCTTCCAGCTTTTACGATTGGCCGAAACCGAACATTGTCATATTTCAGAATGAAACAAATTCCTACATTAACGAACATTGTTAAAATTTGACACATATTGCGATAGATAAAGCTTTAAATAGTTAAATAACAATTTAAAATTCTTAGCAAATTCTCAGTTAATTTAAAAGATTGAAAGTTTTGGGAAATTTTCATTGCTTGACCTTTGGGCCAAGATCACATAATTCTTGTTTATTACTTATGTTTCGTGTTATCTGATCAATAGCGTTGTGTTATTTATTTCTTACATATTCAGTGAATTTTGTTCAAGTACGCATGGAAAAAAAAGAATTAATTATCTTATTTCATTTTAGTAAGAAAGATAACGAATTAGTAATTCGTTCTTACTAAAATAATACTAAATAATAACAGGGGAAATATATCGTTTCATTTTGTATTTCAAGTTTCTGATTTAATGTTGAAGTTTGATGGACGTGGACGATTTTTTCCACAGTGATTTGGCCAGAGTATTTCAGTGTCGACATTTACCTTCAAATAAAAACCTGCCATAAAACAAATACATGGGTACTTGTGCTATTCTGCCCCCATGCTGCAAAAATAACGTTATTTTGAAAGCCATTCTTAACATGAGGAGGGTAGAGTGTTTGGTAATTATTCTGTGCTTCCACCTAACAATAATAAAATAATAAATAATAAAAAAAGATATTGTGAAGCTTTAATTTAACCTGAATAAACTATTTAAAAATAGAGAGATGGCAAAGATGTACACTCAACCAAAACATGTTCACCTTCGCTTATTTTTTATTTTTTTGCTTTTACCATTTACTAGTAAGTTTGACGGTTAGATTTCTTTTACACGCACACACGTTAACATTTTTTGTGGAGAATGGGGGTAATTAATACATTATGTCCACCTCCACATTTTTCATTATAATTACGACTTTTGTCTTTTGCCATTTACTTGTACAGTAGATGGTTAGATTTCTTTTACACGCGCACACGTTAACATTTTTTGTTGGGGGGTGGGGGTAAATTTCTACATTACGTCCACCTACACATTTTTCATTACAATGACCACTTTTAAAGGTTTTCATCTATGCTGATTATGAAGGTCTCATTCAAATTTTGTGCAGACAAATGCTTCTAGAGATATAAACACATGTATTCTGCACTGTAATTCAATGCCTGCCAGATTTGTAGTCGCACGTGATACAAAAATCCGCTTCTCTCCTATCGACACTGTCACCAACCATATCAACTGCAGGTGGGTATGCTGCCTACGATTTTCACGGTTAAATTTGGAGGATTTATTTATCTACCACCCCCAACTAAAATGGGGGTACTCTGCTCCGATATACCTTTTTTACATGAGGATGTTTGGGGTGTGTATTCCAAGAGGAGGTTGGTGGTGTCTATTCCGAAAGCCGTTCTTAACATAGGGAGTTTCTATCAATCTAAACAGCTCATATACAGTGAGAATCCCTAAATTCTAAAAAATCTGTTTAAAACTTTCTATTCTTATTCTAATGGACAATTTTTCCTAATTTTATTATTGCATACAAATTTACGCATTCCTTTATTTGCTTTTTTTCAGATTCAAACAGTACCTGCAGGTTATCAACAACTTTAGTTTACTTTTTTGTGAGGGAGGGGTGGGTAAGAGGCTTCCACCGGGCAATGCTGGTTAACAGGTCCTGCTAGTATATTATATATCATAAAAAAATATTCTATATTATGTTTTTAAAAAATATAGGAATGTAGGAATTACAAAATAATTTTATATCAAAATTCACTAGAATATTTGAATCATCAATTTAGCAATAGTTCACCGCACCACGTTGAAACTGCTAACCTTAACGCTAAACATCAGGATGGATTAAGGCGATCTCATTGTGGAGATTTTAATGATCGTCTTTGAACGTATATACCATACATAGGATAAAGCAGTTAAAGCTAGAGCGATAGGGTTTTAAATATCCAAGACCTTTCACAAAATCTGGCATGAAGGTCTTCTCAGGACAATCAATTAATACTATATTACTGGACGTATACTTAATATACTCAGATCTTTCTAGGCTGAAACAACAATCCAATTGATAGCACTCTTTTTGAGAGTCCAATGTTAAAACTCTTTGGTCTAACATCCACAAGCAACATGATTGGTAATTAATACATAAAAATACTGAGTTTGGAGGCTCTCTTTATCGGGCTATAAAACTTCTCATACTTGCAAGTATTCTATATCTCTATAAAGCCACCATTCATCCGTGCATGGAGTATTTTTGCCACATCTGGTCGGGTGTAGCAAACACTTCCTCTTAGAAAGGGGCCACAAAGAGTTCTAACCTAATTGGTCCCGCACTCCCGCACCCGCACTGTATATCAAGCTCCAGCTCCTGTCCATACGCCACACTGTTGCCTGTCTATGCTTGTTTTACAAGTACTTTCACAGAATGTGCTCCAACAAACTTACTGCACTTTTACTCCTACAACATAAATAGCCCCAACCAATCTGAGTAGCAGAAAAATCCCACCCCTTTATTGTAGAGGTCCTTAAATGCCAGAAAACTTTCTATTCTAATATCGTCTTTCATTAGAATGCTTTCTTTTGGAATTCCCTCACTGCTTTCTGTTTCCTCGACTAATGTGAACTTGCGTCTTGCATCACAACTTCTCACTTATGCCCTTATAAATATGGCCTGCCCTTATGTCTCAGTATCTTGTTTGGGGTGAATAATATTTAACACAAGAAATAACGAAAGAAATTAACGCCAACAGTACTGTTACAATCGCGTTGCACGTAACTTTACCGTCCTAATTCTTCATTTCTCGTATTGAGCCACCGACTTAGGGTTATGGAAGAAATGTGTTTTCATTACTTTTAACATTTACATCTTTTTTTTTCTTTTTTTTTTTTGTTTGTTTATGTTTGACTTTATTTATGTTTGACTATACAATAAATTATTCTGGGCCGTTAAATTTTTAAGGACCATTAAACGTTAACTTCACCAAGATTTACTTTTCACCATATTTGTTTTTTTTTCTTAGTCTCCCCAAGAGGAAAGAATTAGTTTTAATGTAAAAAAAAAAAAAATAATAAATAAATAATAATAATAAATAAATAAATAAATAAATAATAATAATAATAAATAAATAAATAAATAAATAAAAATAAAAATAAAAATAAAAATAAAAATACAGCTCTCCAAAAGGGATACACTTGACCAGCATACTAAAAAAGCAAAATAAAACTGCATAGTCCCGTCAGAGTTCCTTCGAGAAATCCATTCCTTTCTGAAATGAGAAGGTAATGCCTGGGAGGATATTTTCGACGGATTATTTACAATAAGTATTTTGCTTTGGCATTAAATTATCTATAAATGGTTGATATAGCGTAAAATAGAGGAGTAAAGAAACTGGGTAAGGCAGATACTGGTGGTTTTCGGTCTCGGGGAAGGAGGAAATCTCCAGACTTTCGGAAAGGGTTTTATTGCTTTTCGCTTGATGTGCCCTTATTCAGATCAATATATAAGTGTTCCCATCTAGAGTACTTCTTTTGGAGTAGCTGAATTTTCCTCACATTAAAAACCAGCCTTCTGTTTAATTTGCCCTCGTAAGAAGGTAAAGCAAACAGGGGCAGGTATTTGCTGGCAAAGAAAGAAATAAAAAGAGAACAAACACAAGAATTAGAAGAAAAAAAAGAAAGACTTTTTTCTTTTTTTTTCAGATTTGTTGCTTGTTAATGTTTTGTTCAAATAGTGCGACCTTCTTTCTCTCTTAGTCGTTAGGCGAGACGTTAAACATCGACGGATTGGAGAGGGTGGGGTTTGCAAAAGCTGGTTTCTCCTTCACAACTCCCGGAACAATTATTATTGAGGGTAAGGGGAAAAGGCAACAGATATGTGACACAATTACCGAGCCAACCAACCGGCTGAGACTGGCGGTATTTTCAAACTTTCTCTCGACGACGAAAACATTACCCGGACGGGACGACAACGGAGAACCTAATTCTGACTCATCGCGTCCACAAATCATATTTTGTCAACTTTGATGAGTTTATTTTTACCTTAAAGAAACTGACAAATTTTGTAGTTTATGAAACAACAAAGAAGTGTTTCTCGAATTGATTTACTATCCACGTGGATGACGTTTAAAAGTTAGGGTAAGTTATTTATTTGATTTTAATGTGAAAACGACATTTTAACACAAAGTCTGTTAGTTAAAGTTTTTTATATTCGTACACCAAAAAAGAAAAAAAGTACAGTTTTCCTAAAATTAAAAAAAAAGTGTGTGTGTGGGGGGGGGGGGTCATTTATAGGGACCGTTAGTGTATATTATCTTATACACGCCCCCTACCTGAATATCTCCCCTATTTTCTTAGATTTTCGAACACATATTTTTATCTCTCGTGTGTGTGTGTGTGTGTGTGTGTGTGTGTGTGTGTGTTTACCTGTATTTCAACACAGCAAGTTTCTATTTACTTGCCTCCCCACGAGGGCAGAGACACAAGGTTTAACATGGCGATAGCGTCATTTTTTTATGCCTGTCATCGTCAATCATAATCAAGGACTTGTCTCACCTGACTCAAATTAACTAATCAAAGGCAATGAAGAAAAATCGTCTGCTTTGAATATTGTAAAAATGAAAACCTGCGTTTTTTTACGTCTCCTCGAAATAAATTAAAAATTAAAAATCTTTTTTACGATTTAAATATTTACCGATTTTACAATATTTTTTAGAATCTGTTTTGATGCCATACTTTATCTTTTTTCTGCTCGTTCAGTGAAAGAGAAATCCTTCTAGACTGAGTAAATTTTAATTTTTGTCCCAATCAGTGCCCATTCCGAGGAGCTGGATTTCTCTACATTAAAAACCGACTTTGTTTCTAACTTTGCCCTCGTGGGGAGGCATTTTTTTTTAACATATGGAAAACTATGTCCGCTCAAAGCTAAAATCAATAAACCGTTTAAATAAAATCCCCATGTGAATTGGGTCAAAATAAAAAATGCGATGCTTGTTAATATAGAGTTGACAGATCGATTTTTTAAATACGGTTTTAAGCCAAAACAACTACTTATTTGTCATGTCGAAAATAGTAATATATTCCAAAATTACGAAGATCCATCGCATAGAACGCAACTACTATTGCGTTTTTAGAAAGAAAAAAAGTCTATATCGCTATCAGCTAAAAGTAAAACAAAACGTCAACAATTTAAGTGGAGAAAAGAGAGATAAGTATGCCCCTTGTATTCGCAATCTTGAAAGTGTTCACATCTAGGGAAAATGCCATTTCCCCAATTTTATGTAAAAATTACTTTTAACTATAAATAATTTTCTACTCGATTAATTTTCGTAATTTTTGGATATATTACCATTTTCGACATGATAAGTACTGTTTTTGCTTAAAGCAACACATTTTTTAAAAAAAATCGATCTATCGACTCTATCGTAACAAGCACTAAAATTGCCTCAGTCTAGAACAAAATTGCCTCAGTCTTCAGACAACTGAAGACAGAAACATGAGACTAAATACTACACTTAGTTCCTAGCCAAAAGACCACCATTCATGTTATTATTTTTTTTTTGTTTGTTTGTTTGTTTTTTACCAATTTTCCAACGTTTATAATTACATTTAATTGTCAGCGCTTAAACACCTTTTAGGATTCAACAAATTTCAAAAACTTAGCAATATTCAGAGCAGACGGTGTTTCTTCAATTTTAAATAATTGCCCTTGATTGGTTAATTTGAATCACGTGAGACACATCCATGGTTGTGATTGGTGGTGGCCATAAAAAGTATTCAACTCCCTCGAAACAAGGGGACTTCAGTTTGGACAGAAGATAAAGTGCAGTATCAGAACAGATACTATATTTTGAACTTAGTAAAAAAGGGTATTCTGGATAGTTTCAAAAATTGCCTAGATCAGATCCATTAGCATTCCCCGGTAGAGGTAACCGGCGATAAACCAACCCACTTTTCCGAAGGAGGAGGTAATGACTGGCAAATTGGCTTCCAGACTGAACTCTAATCTGATATAAACCCGAAGATCTGTGTTGGTAAATTTGTACATTACAAACATGAGATTCTACTTTCTTTGGTGATTACGTGTAAACAGTAACACTACTATGTTTTAGACAATTACTTGAAATATTTGGCGGAAAGAAAAAAACAACTATTTTTAGAATTTAGAGTGGAGGAACAGTTTCATGTATAACTTTAACATAAAAGATATTTCCGGCCATTTTAACTTTTTTAGCAGTTAACCAATTTTTTTTACCACTAACCCCAAGTCCAAGTGGCAAGGCTGTAAACTCACACGTAATCACTAAAAATGTAAACCTCTCCATCTAGAAAAAAAGAAACAAATTTATTTCTTATAGCAAATATATATAGTCACATATATATGTATTTTTTATATAAATATCAATAATCATTTTTATACCTACGGACACCAGTGTTTCATGCTTTCGCAATCAACAGTGCAGGAAGTGATCATTACTGCTGGTCGAGGGATTTGAACTTAGCTACAAAGCCACCTTTGACTCCATTTGCTAGGATGTTACCCCTAAGCCAACATCAATTAACACACCTATATAAAAATTTGAATAACTGCTCTAAAACGCTAGAATGGAATGGAAATAGGGGATCATTTTGCATTAAACTGATTCCCCACTCTATGCGTGGTCGTTAGTTTGTTGACTTTGGCATTTGGACTGGAATCAAAATGTAATATCTTTTCTGTCATCAATCAGTCAAAAACTTCTAGACTGAATCAATTTTTAATTTTGTCCCACTTCAGAGTATCCCTTTTGAAGAAGCTGGATTTTCCCCACATTAAAAACCAATCTTTTATCTGAATTTGTCCTCGTGGGGAGGCAAGTAAATAGAGATCCTATTTTGGGGCAAAGTGTTTCTTTAATGTTGCAAATCTTCATGTGCGACATTTTTAACCAAGTCTGAACTCATACAAAAAAATGACTTGTATTTTCTTCCTTTCTATATGGAAAATAACCAAATAATCGAAATCTACAACTTCATATCATTTGAAGTAAATCAAATAACGGAAAAAAAATAAAGTTTTGCACAACTTAAATATAAATTATATGACTAATTATGACCCCCCCCCCCCCAAAAAAAAAGTCACCCATGGAATTTTGAATAATATGCACATCTGGATATGCGATGTGAAATTGTCAATTACTCTGGCACATACATTTGTTGGGACTGCCCTGATTTGGGCTTGGATGGCTCTCCTGTTCAGGAATAATCTGAGGATTGTTTCGGTTGACATTATCTTTAAGAGAACAGATTCAACACTTTCCGCCTGGCAGGGCCACATCTGAAATAAAACTGTCTTTGATCAGGCAGACATCCCGAGCTCTGCTCATCCAATGACGACTCTGGTAGCATGGCTATGTGAGGTGAATAAACAATAGAAGGATAAAAATTTGGGAGATTGTGGTCTGGTGAGTATGAAGTTAATCCAGGATCACACTTCAGTAGCAGGACTGGTGGTATAGAAGGAAATGCGTGTTCATCTCACATCGGGTCACCAATTTGTTGTGGTCTTCCTACTGATGAGATGATCATGAAAAATCATTGGAAGGCAACCAAAGAAAGATTGTTGGACATTCATGACGGAAACCTGGTGGACTAGACACAATTCACAATCGTTTTTGCAGGCAATTTAATACTTCTTTAAAACACATGGTGTATTTTTCCCGCATTTCGAATCATGATAGTCATGTTGGTAAGAAGCCAGTATTCATAACACATGGATCAGGTGTTTAAATAATCCATCGGCAATGTGATAATATAATTCCATACTGACGAGTGTAGAAAACACAAAACGTGTGTTTTCTGGGGATGATGCATTCTGCTGGATGCCAGACACTCACCTGCTATCTCAGACATTCCAGGTGAAAGATCTTTTAAGATTCCAGTTTCTTTTCATGTCGTATTGTCATGTCGTTGGTATTTTGTTATCTTTTCCCTCTCAGCTCTGTTTAACTCAGCATCATTTGAGGACATTAACTTCTCCTTCTTATCCCATATTACTATGTCAGGTTTAATAGTTCTGTTTTCTAGGTACGTAGCTGTAGGAATTGCAGAATTATAGTTGATGGTGTATGACTTATTACCAACTGTTCTTTCTGGTAAACATGTTCCCAGGACTTGTTGCATTTTATATTCAACTTTTTACAGATGCTCCAATAGAGATATTTACATCATCATTGTGTTGCATTGTATAATAGCTGTCCCCCAGCAAAGCTTTTAAACTGCATGTCAGGTGGCCTACACTTCTGTGTGGCAGAACCTGCATTTGTTCTCATTACTTAAAAGATTTGTTCATCAAGCTTTGATCTTGGGTAGCCATTATAATTCTTTCCTGATCATAATTTGGTGATTTTTTTTTTTTAACTATTTCTGTAGCAGGCTTGTTTTTTTATTCTGTTTCATTTGTAAGACAGTTTTGTCCAAAATGTTTGACCTATTTTGTGATAGAGTTGTTCTGCTGACTCGTTTTTTTTTTGTCTTTTTTTTTTGTCTTTTTTTTTTTTTAATTAAAATCATGATGTACGATTTTTAGGTTTCAATATATTTCATTTTCCTTCAGTTGAACTTCTCAAACATCCTGTAGCTAACATTCTTGTTTCTTGATGTTGATGTACCATCATGAGGTTTGGATATGATCAGATATCGTCAAAAGAAAAGAAGAAAACCTAAATTAACATTCTCCTACCCCCAAAGTGTGATTTTTAATAGTAAAATTAGGTATTCATTTAATCTAAAGTTTAAAAATATACATATTTATGTCATTTAAAAAAATATTTTATATTATACTTTGATAAAAAAAAAAATAAAATAAAATAAAAGAACAGCATAATTTTAAAAAGTATGAAATATAAATGAAAATACAAAATATCCTCGACAGCATCTGGTATATATTTCATTGTTAGATGAACAAGTAATTTATTACTTAAGACTTCTACTCTGTCATGGCTGACGGAACGAGAGCAAACTACATCCATGGATTGCATAACCAGGTTCTGTACAGATTTCAGAGTTCAACAAGAAGCACTTGAAGAAGGTCAAAGTTTATATCAGTGGAAACATTATGAGAACTGTAATGTGAATAATCCAAATAATTCAAATAATCCAAATAATCCAAATGATTCAAATAATCCAAATAATTCAAATAATCCACATAATCCAAATAATCCAAATAATTCAAATAATCCACATAATTCAAATAATCCAAATAATTCAAATAATCCACATAATTCAAATAATCCACATAATCCAAATAATCCAAATAATTCAAATAATTAAAAAAATCCAAATGATTCAAATAATCCACATAATCCAAATAATCCAAATAATTCAAATAATCCACATAATTCAAATAATCCAAATAATTCTCATAATCCAAATAATTAAAATAATCCACATAATCCAAATAATCCAAATAATTCAAATAATCCACATAATTCAAATAATCCAAATAATTCTCATAATCCAAATAATTCAAATAATCCACATAATCCAAATAATCCAAATAATTCAAATAATTCAAATAATCCAAACGATTCCAATAATCCACATAATTCAAATAATCCAAATAATCCAAATAATTCAAATAATCCAAATAATTCAAATAATCCAAATGATTCAAATAATCCACATAATCCAAATAATCCAAATAATTCAAATAATTCAAATAATCCACATAATTCAAATAATCCAAATAATCCAAATAATCCAAATAATCCAAATAATTCAAATAATTCAAATAATCCAAATGATTCAAATAATCCACATAATCCAAATAATCCAAATAATTCAAATAATCCACATAATCCAAATAATCCACATAATCCAAATAATCCAAATAATTCTCATAATCCAAATAATTCAAATAATTCAAATAATCCACATAATCCAAATAATCCAAATAATCAAATAATCCAAATAATTCAAATAATTCAAATAATCCAAATAATCCAAATAATTCAAATCTATATATCTATAAAAGTGAAAGTGTCTGTCTGGTTGCATGTCTGTGTGTGTGTCTGTGTGTCTGTCTGTGTACATTTCCCTACACAATAACTCTGTCAATTTGTAGTCTACAGACTCGAAATTTGATATTCAGAGTATATAGATTTGGGAAAATCTTTGTAATCTGTTTTCGACCAGAAATTTGTCTGTTAAGGGGTCAAAGTTCAACGATTTGACCTTTCATAACTCTACTAAACCCCTCCGACAATTTTGGGTATAAACACTTGAAATTTTAGATATAGGTTCCTTGGACATGGATGTAACTTAATAACTTAATTTGAGCCTAAAACAATAAATGTTAAGGGGTCCTAATAGTTTTAAAAAATTTTACCTCTACAGTCTCTACCAAATTACTCAGACAATTTCTGGTCTAAACATTTGAAATTTTGCATAAAGGGTATTCAGAGATAGGGCAAGCTTTTTAATCGGTTTGGGTCGAAAATTTGAGCTACCAATATATAAATGTATGTATGTATGTTTGTTTGCATGTCTGCCTAAAACTTTCGTCAGAGGCGACGGATTTTCACAAGATCAGTATCGTTTCGAAACTTGACCCTTCAGATGTCAAATACCAAAAAATTGGCCTAAAAACATTATTTTCTTCACCCTGCACTGGGCACCTTTCTACAGGGAAGGGTCACTTTTTTCGCTGATATTTTCGAAAGTCATCCCCTCTTTTCGATTGTCTAGCCTTAATTTAAACCTACGTCACTTCCGTTTTGCCGGTGGTCGTAACAGCAAAGACATCATGTTTTTTTCCCGTTCTTTTCCTCCTTCACGGTACAGGTTCGAGGCTGCCTTCCTACTACCACTTTTTTTTTTTTTTACACACACACCTCCAAACACTCGGTCAGTAATCCAAATAATTCAAATAATCCAAATAATTCAAGTAATCCAAATAATTCAAATAATCCAAATATTCCAAATAATTCAAATATACTGATTTGTGTAGCTGCACAGCCAGATTTAATAGCTTCACGCCAAATAGGAATGCGTTCTACCAAGACGCCAGAATAGAATTTCTCATGCTATATATACAAATCATTAAGTATGGTAAATTGCTTTTATTTTAATTTTTCTCTTCAACCATACTATTAAAATAATCCATGGTCAATTGTAGCTGCACAGTCAAGTTTAGTATTTTGACACCAAGATCGTAATTTACTCAGAACAAGTAATTTATACTTGTATATATTATACAAATCAGTAAGAACTAATGGGGCCTGTGGAAATTGCACAGTGGACTGTTTCATATGTAATATATTGATGTTGACATTTTGTGAATGTTATATATATATATATATATATATATATATATATATATATATATATATATATATATATATATATATATATATATATATGAACTTGAAGTTGAAAAGTGTCGGCAAGTAAAAGCACCTTGAAATGAAAAAATAGAATAAACAGATAAACTGTTTTAGAACACGCTTTTAGATGCAAGAAAGAATTTTCGTTTCTTGTTTATTTTTCTAATTTCAGATTTAAAAATCCTTCATCAGAGAAAGAGTTCTTAAGTTTTGTTGGGTTTTTTTTTCTTGGGAAATAAAAGTAAAAATCCATTCTTATGTTGTATTATCGAGGTCGCACTTTCTTGCTTGATAAAAAAACTAATTAGTTCTATGTGCAATACCAGCTAACCAAATAAACCTTTCCAATCTTGGCTAAAAATACGATTACTTTTATTAAAAAATTAATTCATCTTCCTTCAGGTCGTCGTTTTTTTTTTTTTTTTTTTTTTTTTTTACTTTTATTTTTTAAATTCTTTTTCACTCCAAAAAAGGGCATATTGCTACACAGACATAATGGGCTACTATTTGGGATCGTGTCTAACAGGAGACTGTGGGGAGTTAAACAGCAAGATGTCTATTCACAATACATTTAAACTTCTGCAGGTTAGTAAAGTCAGGGAAGCAGAAAATAGGGAGGGAATTCCAAAGTCTAACGGTCTGAGGGAAGAAAGTATTAAAGTAGAAAATTTTCCCGCATCTACAGACATCAACAGTGAAGGGATGGGATTTTGCTGCTTATCAGGTTCGTCAGAGTGCATTCCATGAAAATACTTGTAAAACAGGTACAGGGATACAACATTGTGGTAATGGGGCAGGGGTTGGAGGTTGATAGTGTCGGACCTATTAGGTGTGCGACTCTTTTCTGAAATTTGTCTAAGACAGATAGATTAGTGGTAGATGTACCAGCTTAGATGTGGTAACACTACTGCATACATAGGCGAATGTTGGGTTTGCAGAGATACAGATTAATGTAAGGTGTGAATCATTTTCTAGCATGGTAGAAGGAGTCTACCTTTTTGTAGCAGCCTTGGCAATGTCTTCAATGTATTTGTTCCAACTTGTGTTGTGTGTGTGCTGAGGAGTTTGAACAATGAGTTTTCGAGTAAAATATTAATCATATTAATCATGGTAATAACGGTGGTTGGGGAAATTTCTTGTTGGAATGTGTCCAATAAATAAGAGAGTTTGAATTCAATACTGGTATTGCTTCAAATTTACTATTCACAAACATTTTATAATTTGAACCAGTTGACTGAACGGATTTTAAAGAAAATAAAGAAAAATTAACGAAAGTAAAATAAAAGGCTGAAATATATCATGGCATCGAGATTTTTTAGTTCTTTTTTTTTTTTTTTATTACCTCGACTAAGGTGAACGTTATATTTTTGGTCAAAATTTTTTTTTTTTTTTTGATTACCTCGACTAAGGTGAACGTTATATTTTTGGTCAACATTTTTATTTTTTTTTGATTACCTCGACTAAGGTGAACGTTATATTTTTGGTCAAAATTTTTTTTTTTTTGATTACCTCGACTAAGGTGAACGTTATATTTTTGGTCAAAATTTTTTTTTTTTTTTTATTACCTCGACTAAGGTGAACGTTATATTTTTGGTCAAAATTTTTTTTTTTTTTTTGATTACCTCGACTAAGGTGAACGTTATATTTTTGGTCAACATTTTTATTTTTTTTTGATTACCTCGACTAAGGTGAACGTTATATTTTTGGTCAACATTTTTTTTTTTTTGATTACCTCGACTAAGGTGAACGTTATATTTTTGGTCAAAATTTTTATTTTTTGATTACCTCGACTAAGGTAAATGTTATATTTTTGGTCAACATTTTTTTTTCTTTGTTAATGAGATATAAGGAGTACTGTAATTAGGGACCAGATTTATAGGTAGAATTCTGAGTGGGGAGTTGTGAAACAAGATATTAGTTCACATTATATTTAAATTTCTGCAGGAAGAGAATTCACAAGGCAAGCAGTCCGAGGAAAGGAGCTGTTAGAATAGAAATTTTTATGGCATTTGGGGACTTCTACAGTGAAGAGGAGAGATTTTGCTGCTAGTTAGATTGGTCAAGGCTATTTACACTGAAGAGTAGTTTGTTGGAGCACATTCTGCAGAAATACCTGTACAACAAACACAATAATGCAGTGATGGGACAGGAGGTGGAGCTTAATATACAGTGTGGGACCAATTAATTTAGAAACTCTTTTTAGGGCTCTGTCTAAGAAGGAGAGATTGGCAGTTGGTGTAGCAGCCCAGATGCGACAACAATACTCAATACGTGGATTAATTGTGGCTTTGTAGGGATATAGGATACTGACAAATATGGGAAGCTTTCTATCCCAGTAGAGGGAGGTTACTATTTTTGCAGCAGACTTGCCAGTATTTTCTATCTATTTATTCCATGTAATGTTTGTGAATGTTAGGCCAAGGAGTTTGAACATTGAACTCGCAGGAAGGGTGCTATCAGCACACCCACATGTGATTAATGTGGTGTTGCCTATTAAAGATGGATCTTTCTTTTTAGCTATAAAGATCTGAATATCATAAATAGTAATTAATTGTCCTTCATGCTAGACTTTGTCAAAGGTCTTGGATATATAAAACGCTATCGCTCGAGCTTTACCTGCTTTATCCAGTGTAAGGTATATTTGTACAAAGATGACCGTTAAGATATCGTCAGTAGAATGGGATTGCCTAAATGTATACTTTTGGTTTGTAAAAGGTTTACCATTTTTGAAGTTGTCGACTATCGCTAGATTGATTAATGATTCAAATATTCTAGCAAATTTTGCCGCTAAATTATTTTGTCTTTTCTACATATTAAATTTAGAATATACTATTTTAAATAAAACCAACATTTTCATTTAAAAAAAAAATGGATTATTAAATACGTTTCGTTCTTGTTTCTTGATACTATTGTATTCAAGTTCTTGAACACAATCTGCTTTTTATACAGAGTTTTGGAAGAAATGTCTGGTCTATACTTTTCACAATCAAACATTACATAATTAGTGCATAATGTTGATTTCTGGAATAGAAGTTCCTCTCCAGTAAATATCGTTTGGCTTTGGTTTGTAGAATATGTAAAAATATAGCAATATTATATATATTATATATATATATATATTATTTAGAAATATAGAATGTATAGCACTATTTAAAAAGGGAAAACAAAGTTTATTCATGCAAAAATATATTCGTTTTATTGACAACTTGTTAGGGTAGCAAAAAGTAAAGAGTTTGTAATGAATGAGAGTTCATAATGTTCAGAAACGTTTTCTAAATGAAGAAGTTGTTTTGTTTGTAAGAAGTTGAGTAGATATGTTTGCATGTGGCAGTGTGTAAGTTCTGTGAGCTAGGCTGACGGTAATCACATATATATGCTTACCCTTTTGTTTCCTCAGTGTATATGTGAAATTTTGTGCGAGGGATTTAGTTTGTGAATGTTTCTTGTCACATGTGTCACTTGTCTTTGGCGCAGCAGCCTGAGGCTACTTTTAAGGACGTTCTCACGTGCGTCAACTCTGAGAATAGAACCGGAAATCGAGTAAGAGAGCTGTATGTTTGGGCTTTTATATTATGTGCAGAATTAGGAAATTGATATTTTTGTGCCTGTGATTGAAAGAAATTGCTGATTGCAGATAATGTCCAATCGAGAAGTTATATTTAAAAACAACATTTACTGCTGCTGTTTCTATAGGTTCTAAGGACACAAATGAACAGTAATTCTCGACTCTGGCCTATATATCTTAATTCTAGACAGAAATTACTTTTGTATTAACAATTTAAAGGTTTCAAAATCACTTTCGAATGGAAAAATGACATGACACTCTTTCTTAACAAACGTGGATTTTTTTATTATTATTAAAAGAAAATGATTTTAATATGAGCCCTATCAAGACCTAAAGTATAAAAATAATTTTTGAAAAAAAAAAGAAAAAAATTAAAAAAATTCAACACAAGTGAATTTAGGTTTATTTTAAAAATTCTTTCGTTCCTTCCCTTTCTTCTCATCTCTCTTCTTCATCTCTCTCTCTCTCTCTCTCTCTCTCTCTATTTCTTTTTTCTTTCCCCTCTCCCTCTTTTCTTTCTCCACTTCTTTTCTCTCCTTTCAGTTCTTTCTCGCTCTCTCTTCTCCCCCTCTTTCTTCTTCTCCCCCGTCTGCTCTCTCTCTCTCTCTCTCTCTCTCTCTCTCTCTCCATTTTTATCATCTGCCAATGGGCAGGAATAAACTAAATAAGGGAACAAAATAAAAAATAAATAAATAAATATTAGTCAGTCAAAAAAAATTAAAAAAAATTTCTGAGTACAAAAAAGCAGAACATTTTCATTCTTTTATTTGTTAATATTTATTTCAGGACAGCAAAAACTCCTACTGATAATTTGTAACGGCTGACATTCCTTGCCGAACTCCGTTTCACCCCTTACCCCTACCCGAATTATGTTTTCATTCTTGTGTCGATTGGTGATATTTTAAACCATTCCAGGTGAAAACATTACGTACCTACGTGTTTTGTCGAAATTAGTATAAATTCCAAAAATCATGCATCATGATCCAGTAGAAAAATAATTGCAGGTAAAAATAAAAATTATCGAGTTTAAATTATTCAGATTACTGTTCTCATCTTGAGTGTTATTCGTACAACGTTTCAGTTGATGTAACCTCCTTCAGGTGTATCGTCGAACTCGGCATTTAATAAAAGGTTCCTTTGAAATTCCGTGCAGATTTCCAAGTTCAACAGAAAGATTCTCGAGTTCAACCCGAAGAAGATCGAAGGTGACATCGACCAAAACGTTGTGAAAATAACAATCAAGATGAGAACGGTAGTCCAAAGAATCCAAATAATTGAGAATTATATTGTTTATATTTTATTCTTAGTCGTGAAAGAAAAACAATATTTGAAAGTTCATAATGAGACTAGAAAATTTACATTTTAAGAAACACTGCAATATTTTTGTTGTGGGAATTTTGAGATGAGGATTGATGATTTCAATATAGTGGATCATTGAAGTGGTTTTCATACATAAAGTAAATTTCACAGTGTATAAGGATTATTTGATGCTGGAGATATTCATAATTGTACCCTATTTCAAAAAGAGGGAAGATATAACATATGAGAAATATTTGGAATCAAGTATCCTCTTGCTGTTATTTCAGACCATTTGT
Organism: Euprymna scolopes; assembly: GCF_053919585.1. Classification (NCBI taxonomy): domain Eukaryota; kingdom Metazoa; phylum Mollusca; class Cephalopoda; order Sepiida; family Sepiolidae; genus Euprymna; species Euprymna scolopes. The sequence continues at coordinate 37,822,567 of NC_136515.1, forward strand.
AACCATAGCAGTAAGTTTTAGTCTCCCCTCCATCACGGCCAGAGGTTTTTGGGGAAATATATATATATATATATATATATATATATATATATATATATATATATATATATATATATGGATATTATCTATAGTTGTAGCCAAATTGAATATTGAAATGCTCATATCTTTGGTTCTCTGGGACGAAACTACATGAAAATTTGCCAGCTTTTTTGAAGATTATCGTACTATTCTATGGTTTAAATTTCATGACAATTGGTAAAAAAAGAATCTGTATCTTCAAACCAATAAAATATACCCAAATTTGCCCAGATTTGTATATATATAGTGTCCAGGCAGTTTTGCTGCTTTGATTGTTTTCCCTGTGGCCTTGTCAGGCCACTAATATATATATATATATATATATATATATATATATATATATATATATATATGGAGCTTCCTCAAGACTAGATCCATTTATTTCAATTGGGGCATGGTGGGGATCAGAGCGATTATAATGAAAGGAGAGAAGCTTGGTTTTCAATGCATTAAAATGAACCAACCACCTTTTTCTCATTGCACCACGTTTTCAAGATCAGAAGAGAGAGAATCAGAAAGATTTTTGTCATTGCTGGCTTTTGAAGTGTTGCCATAGATTGTCGTGTCGTCATGCATAAATGCCTATATATAGCAAAAATGGTAATTAGTAAAAACCTGAAGAGAGTGCTCAATACTATTGCAGAGCAAATATGCGTTTTATTTTCTTATTGCCGTTTTATCTGTTTAGTTACACTTGTTTCGGTTGCCGGACCATATCTACGATCCAGCAGCCTCATCAGACCTTACAGAAATCCTGATTTCTGTAAGGTCTGACGAGGCTGCTGGATCGTAGATATAGCCCGGCAACCGAAACATGTGTAACTAAACAGATAAAACGGTAATAAAAAATAAAACGTGTATACATACATATATATATATATATATATATATATATATATATATATATATATAATTAAATGGTAAGTGGTAAAAAAAAACCTGAAAAAAGTGCTCAATAATAGAGCAAAATATATATTTTTTATTACTGTTTTTTATCTGCTTAGTTACCAAACATGTGTAACTAAGCAGATAAAAAACGGTAATTATGAAGTAGTAATAAGTTTTTTCTTTTTTTTTACTTGTGAGTCACTGCTTATCAAGGCCTGAAGGCCACTCAAAGATAAGGATTAGTGAACGTAAGGTGGTAGTGAAGTGATCCATAATGATGTAAATTGGATGGAATTTGTTTTATTTATGAGGACGACCTAACAGAAACATTAGATTTGAAGGCTACTTCAAATTTACATTAGATTTGAAGGCTTCCATGTTGTATTCAGCTGGGAATCATGCCAGTGGAATAGTGTTCCAAAGGAGAGCAGTTCTGGGAAAGAAGCTCTGTTCATGAAATCTGCGTCTAGATTTAGGCACAGATAGAGAGTAGGAAAAATCATATATAGTGGTTTTAGCTAGTCGAGTGTTTTTATGTGAAAGTTTAGCAAGTGGGGACCATAGATTGGAGTTCTGACAAGCACTTACCATGAAACTAACGATAGAGCAGAGATAGGTTGATTACATCTTTTCTGTGGGAAAGAGGTTGTAAGGAAGAAAAAAGACATCACCTAACAGACTCTTATACAGATAGAGGATCGCATCAGCAGTGAGATACTTACCCGAGTGGTAGAGTGATCCAACCATTTTTCCAGAGATCTTGGCAACCGATTTGATGTATGTGTTCCATTTCAGATCAGGAGTGAATGTCAGTCTCAGAATCTTGTCAAGACATGGAGCTTCCCCAAGACCAGATCCATTTATTTCAATTGGGGCATGGTGGGGATCAGAGCGATTATGATGAAAGGAGAGAAGCTTGGTTTTCAATGCATTAAAATTAATCAACCACCTTTTTCTTATTGCACCACGTTTTCAAGATCAGAAGAGAGAGAATCAGAAAGATTTTGTCATTGCTGGCTTTTGAAGTGTTGCCATAGATTGTCGTGTCGTCATGCATAAATGTCTACGAAAGACTTAAAAATGTGATTTGGGAGATCATCGATGAAAATTAGGAACAGAGTTGGACCCAGAATGGAAACCTGAGGGACACCAGTGTTAATACAGCGAGTTTCTGATTTTTGCCCATCAACGACTACTTTCATAAGCCAATCAGAAAGAAAAGATTTTAAAACTGAGAGTACATTCCCAGCTATTCCTTAGCTGGCGATCTTGTGAAGTAGGCCCTTATGCCACACGCTATCAAAAGCTTTTAAGATCTATTTCTCTAGAGATAAAGCCTCCATCGAGCAATTCACTAATCTTGTGTGATATAACAGTTAATGCATTAGCTGTAGATATCGCAGAACGGAAACGATACTGCATGTCACTGATCAGGTTATTTTTGCCGCGGTGGTTGACCACTTGTCTGTCTATCACAGATTCCAACAACTTGCTCATAATGTACAAGAGACTGATTGGTCTGTACTGAGAGGGAGATGATCATTCACTGAAATTTTTAAATACAGGGCAGACTGATGAAGTTTTCTAAGGTGTTGGGAAACATCTCTCTTTAAGACAACGTTTAAAGAGCTTTGTAAGTATGGGAGCTAGTTCTGGTTTAAACTTTTTTAACACTATGACATCAGGGCCAGTTGCTTTACTAGAATCAAGGTTTTTGATAAGCTTGGCAACATTGCGTACAGAAATTTGTATGTCACTTAGTGTGCTTTCAGTCACAGGAGGGAATACAGAGGGTAGGCGACCCTGATCGCAAAGGGTAGAATTTGCTTCAAAGTTCTTGGCAAAGAGTTTTGCTTTGTCAAATGTTGATGAGATTACCTCAGGTCCATTGATGATGGTAGGGATAGAGGACACGCTTCTGTTGAGGACCCTGTTTGAAAAACTGTCAAAACTGGTGGGAAACATTAAATTTGACACACTGATCATACGAATCTCTTGCATTCTTTATTACTCTTTTACAGTGGTTGCTGGTACTCCTAAAGGTGGCTTTAGTTTCACAACATCTATTATGTTGAAAGCAATGGAAATAGTGATTTCTGTGCGCAATGGCGGCAGAGCATTCTGGAGTGAACCATGAGCTTTAGCTGGAATTTTTTGGCAGGTATGAAGCGGTCTATACACACAGTTAACCATTCCGTCAGGTCTGATACTATAGAGGACACATTCTTTTTGAACATTGAGTGCAGAGGAAGATCTGATATGAATGTTCGGAAGTCATCTCAGCCATATAGTATCTATAAACAGTACGATAGGGGGGGGGTATATCAGAGAACTTATTACATTACTTTGTTTTCAATTATCTAATAGTTCTGGTCTGTTTCTCCATACCAAGTTCTAGTTTGTACCTCATCTCTTGCTGTCATATTCCACAGAAGACAAATAAGCAAGGATTTATTAATGGAAAATCATGCGTAACTAATTTGTTATCAGTATTGGATGATTGGAGCGTGTTCTTGAATAAGAGTGAATCTGTATATCTTGATTTTATTAAACACAGATCCGGACCTTTGACTTGAATGGTTTCAAAGAAAATGTGTCTAAATGAATTAAAGTTGGCTTTCAGTTTGCACTGTTTCAAGTCTAGACCAGGTAAATATAGTACATCGATGTAAACTCTATTACATAAATATAGATAAAAACTATAGTATATAAATATAGATATAAACTATGACGTAAATATAGATATAGGCTGTAGTACATAAATAAATATAGGCATAAACTGTACTAAATAAATGTATTACACAGATATAAACTTTACAATATATATGTAATTATATGTAGTGAACTACTACTATGATGCTGCTACGGTATGCTTCTCTTATTTCTCTCTTTCTCCCTACTCTTATACTTTTCCCTTCCTTTCTTCTCTCAACGTCACCAGAGGTTTCAGCCAATCGGAATAGAGGACTGTCTTGGAGGGAGATACAAAGAAAAAATCTGTCTCAGACATGCGGAAACGATAGAAGCATCAACACGCGACGGACAAGTTTCCCTGGGTAAAGACTTTTATCGAAGAAAATGTACCATCCTCTTTGTACCCTATATCTTGGAAACCTTTATAAAACATCATCAATCCTAAAGTCTCGTCGCACTTAATTATAACCCGATGTTGCTTTTCCCTAACCGTTCTTTTTCAGCACTCTTGTTCTCTTTCTAACTTCGGAGATGCCCGCAACAGGGGACCGACCAAAATGGTGACCCTTTCTCAAACGTTGTTAAAATCTATGGTAACCGCCAGAGATATAAACTGTTTTTGAATTTTTGAGATAAGAATTGATAATTCATATTATTTGGATTATTTGGACTACTGTTCTCACTAGTTCAAAACCTTTTTACTTCCCCTCTCTCTCTCTCTCTCTCTCTCTCTCTCTCTCTCTCTCTCTCTCTCTCTCTTTCAGTTACAACAGTGCAGCGTTCTTATATAGGTTTCTGCATGGAATTTTCTTGATTATTCCAGATTGTTCCGAAAACGTTCTAAATAGAATATTTTAATGTTCTATTATTTTTATAAAGAAAATGGAATGTCATAATACTTTTTTATATAGAAAATGTCCTCTCATAACGCTTCGTATTGGAGGGAAACATAAACTATATTAACGTTATATTGTACATAGCCCAATCTTCGGAGTCAAACAAATCAAAATTGATCAGTTAAAAGCAAAAAGAAAAAAAAAAAAAGCAAATTAATATAGCATTATTACAGTAGCCCCTAATGTTAAAGCATTGACGGTAATTATTAATTACTTGTCTAGTATATAAATCTCACCTCTGTTTATGTATGCATGTATGTATGTATGTATGTCTAAAACTTTTGACAGACGCAACGGATTTTCACGAGATCGGTATCATTTTGAAGCTTGACCCTTCGGACGACAAATTTCAAAAAATTGGCCAAAAATATTAATTCCTTCACCCTCAACTGGGCACTTTTGTACAGGGAGGGGTCGCTTTTTTTCACCAATATTCTCGAAAGTCATCCCCTTTTTTCGATTGTCCAGCCTTAATTTAAACATTCGTCCGTTCCGGCTTGGCGATGGGCGCAACAACAAAAGACATCAGGGATTTTTTTTTCACGTTCTTTGCCTGCCTACTACCACTTTTTTTTTTTTTTTTTTTTTTTTTTTTTGCTCAACACACACCTCCAAACAGCCGGGCAACGGCAGGCATCCAGGCTAGTCATTAAATAAGTAATATTTATCGATACTTAAATTTGTTGTTAAATTAAAGATTTACAACGACCACAAAGATTTTATTTTACTTGCATAACAAAGACAATGTATATCAGCAACAGATGTACGTTTTATCTGTGTGTTTTTTTGTTTTTTTCACTTCAACTTTTTAAAAAGTCATCAGTAAACATGAAACCTATTTGACTTTCATTTTTGAGACACAGATTGCCCATCCGTGCATTTGAAGAATAACTTTTCTACCCTTACATCCTTTCATTTTAGACCATGGCCTTTTCCCTTTACCTCACCCACCCTGGTGGCAGTGGGGTAGTCTCATAGATAAAACTAAAAGATTCCAGATTTTGTTTCCTCCTGTTTTTAGAGGTATCAAATTTCATGCTACTTATTTCACTTTCTTTCTTGTTTCTTTCTCTGCTAGCTTTAACTTCAAGCAGAAGAAAATACAACTACTATTAAAAATATTAAGATGATTTAATTCACATTTGTGCGTAACAGATGGTCATTGAAAAGCTTGGAATCGCTTATTTAAAAATCTGTCCGGTGAAGGTGGGTGGGTGGGGGGATAATAAATCTGTCCGTTGTTTAAAAGTCTTGGATTTAGTTGCTAATTTAAAAATTTGTTAGGGTGGAAGTTAAAATATTCTGGCGGTTAGGGAGTCAGGGTTGTATGTTAGAAAATTCTGGCAGTGAAGGTGGGATGTTTAAAAATTTTGGAAGTTAAGGTGAAATGTTAAAAAATCTGGAAGTTAGGGTGAAATGTTTAAAAATCTGGAAGTTAGGGTGAAATGTTAAAAAATCTGGAAGTTAGGGTGAAATGTTTAAAAATCTGGAAGTTAGGGTGAAATGTTAAAAAATCTGGAAGTTAGGGTGAAATGTTAAAAAATCTGGAAGTTAGGGTGAAATGTTTAAAAATCTGGAAGTTAGGGTGAAATGTTAAAAAATCTGGAAGTTAGGATGAACTGTTTAAAAATCGGGTAGTTAGGGTGGGACGTTTAAAAAATATGGAGGTTCAAGTAGGATGTTTAAAAAAATATGGAAGTTAGGGTGGGGTGTTTAAAATTTTAGAAGTTAAAGTGATATTTTTAAAAATGGCAATTAGGGTGAAATATTTTTAAAATTTAGTACTTTAAAAAATGGCAATTATGTTTGCTTGTTTAGATTTTGTTTTGCTCTACAGCATATCAGCTCTTTTCAGGTTATTCAATGATAAATTTGGCCATTTTGGTAAAAGAAAGTTTTGCTTCAAGTTCTTAATATCTTCAAATATTTAGTCATCGTGTTTGGTTTGGTTGTTTTGCAGCATATCAGTCCTTTTTAGGTTATTTAATGTTGAATCTAGTCATTTTGGAAAAAGATGTTATGCTTCAAGTTTTTAATATCTTCAAATATTTATTCCTGGTGTTTGGTTTGATTGTTTTGTAGAGGAACATTTTTGTTTTGTGGCTTTGCTGAACATAACTGAGTTTTGCAAAAGGAAAGAAAAAAAACAATAAAATCAATGTTTGGTACATTTTAGGTCAAGCAGCTAATATCTTCAGACAGCCTGATAGAACCAGATGCTTTTTTTAGACATTTAGTACGTTATAACTTGTTTTCAAAAATAAATTTGATAACTTGTTTAAAAGAATCTCGCAGTTACGGCAGCTTGTTTTATTTTTTGTGAAAATTAGTACCAAGGTAGATAAGGCAGGATTGGAGGTTAGGTGGCAATTAACCTCGAACCCAAAACAACCCAAACCAAAAACGAAAGGGACACAAATCTCGATTCACCTGTTTGTATCCATGGAAATAGTGACCAGACTGTTCAGTTACAAATAAGCTGAACTTATTTTTCAAAATTAAACAATATAAATAGATATTTTTGTTCTTTTATTTTAAACAATATTCTAAATTTCTTTTACTATTGACCTATTTTAATAATAATCGTTTTCTTTATCGAAAATGTATCGTTAAAAGGCATTAATATTAATTTTAATTCAATTTTAGTGATATTTGTTTACTCTGTCGCGCAAAAAAATAAAAACGCTAGAAATGAAAAAATCAATATAAACAGATTTTTTTAAAATAAAAACAAAACAATTTTTATTTACATTGTAAACATATAGAAATAGAACTTTTGATAATTAAAAAAATTTGAAACAATACGAACAGAATTGTTCTGGTACTTTTGGTGTGGATGTTTGGAACTATTCTGTACTTTCACCTAACAATTCAATTTTTTTTTTTTTTTACAAAAACATATTGTTCACGGATGCATTTTATTATAAGAAGAAAGACTCCCCCCTTTTTCGCCACATCAAATGTTGTCTTTCCACCTTTCCTCACTTTTTTTTCTGGAAATTAAAAAAAAAAAAAACTATATAAACAGATTTTTTAAATAAAAAAACGAAATAATTTTTATTTACATTGTAAACATATAGAAATTATGGTGAGCTACGATGTTCACTCTTTTGCTGCCGGAAGTTCAAGTGCCCCGAAACGTTTTCTGTGCATGCGGCTAGAGGCGCCTTTTTACTAAATTACTTTAAAGATTCAATGTTTTGATTTTCTGACCAATCAGAGAATTTTCCAAGCTGTCGGAAATTCGGTGTCTGTGGGAGCCGATGAGAATCTTTAAAAGAGCTCTGTATTTTCAAAAAAAAACAGTGAACAAAAATTCAGAGATAGTGTTGGAAGGCATATATCACTACTGTCTGCAACTCAACTCTAACACGACAACACTTTGAACATAATAGTCAGCTAATCAGACAATGTAGGCGAACACACAGACACAGAAACAGTAACTAACTTTTGCATTCCCCTTTTATTATCGTATGCTCACTTGAAATTAAGTTTATGAAAATAATTATTTTAAAACTTTTCACATTTTTCAATGAACCCTCCAGAGTGATTAATTAACTCTACTCAAAAACTTTCAGTGAAAATTATTTTATATAGTTGAGTGAGGAAGTTTTCTTTACGATTTACAGACCCGTGAACTAATCACAGCTCTTGAATTATCAACTTAAACCTCCTCGAAATCTCAAACTAATCTCCCCCTTTTGTTCACTCATAAATGAACTATTATTTTCAATGAAAATATTTCCTAAAATGTTTTCCTTTTATAAATTGAGAGTTAACCTTGTTTGTTATGTTGATATATTTTCTACGAAAGAACCTCGTAAATTCGACTCTCTGTCTCGCTCGCTTTACTTCTTTTCCCCACAGTAATAACATTAATTAATAATACATAAACATAAAAAATAGGAAGAGGCCAAAAAATAAAACCTTTGATAATTTAAAAAATATTAAACAATACGAACAGAATTGTTCTTGTACTTTCGGTGGGTGTAAAAATACAGTAGGCACTGCCAACAGAATGTGAAGCATTGTGAAAAAAGGAGCGCATGATTCCGTGACGTCAGACTTATGTTTACTATACGAACTGTGGAAAAGCAGAAGCGACTTAATGATTTTTTTTTTAACCCTTATCTTTTTTAAAACCTTTGTTTATCTTTTTCAAACTGCAATTAATAATTAATTTTTTGTTATAATTTTGTTAGGTTTTAACATTTACAGTTTAATGATTAATAATATTATAAACATTTGTATATTATATATGAAATACGGTTTCACTGAATGTTCATGTTCGGCTTCCATACTTTTGTTCGGTAAAAAGAGACAAACAAAATATGAGGGGTGAACCTACAAAATACTTAATATTTGTGCAATAATATTTTCAAATCTGTTTTAATCTGGCAATAAAATAGCTGACAAGAGCCATGTTTATATAAAAACTTAATATTTTTAACAAATTTTAAACATAATTAATTAAAAATCTATGTTGTAACGGAACATTTTGAAATAATGGAATTTTAATTGTTTTAATCTTTTAAAAATTAATTAATTTTTAGGAATTTTCTTTTTCTTAGCAATTCAACTGATTATAGTATATATTAATTAGAAAAAACGCTATTTAAAAAAAAACATTATGATAGTATATTTATATCATTTTTTTAATTGCAACTTCAAAGTAAGTTTTTGTTCAATATGTGTATTTAAATTTTTAAAAAGTAAATATTTTTTAGTTAGTCGAACTCTTATGTTTCATAATAAGTAGAAATTTCGATAGATTTAAATATATTTTGTTCAAATTTCGAAAAAAATAAATATGAGGGAGGGGGGGCACACACTAAAAAATATATTTCTCCTCGTATATTTTAGAGAAACTGCATTTTATATGTAATTTCATTCTAAAATGGATAAATATCGAAAATTTCACGAAAATCTGACCATTAGTTGATTTTTGCTAGATTTATTAAACACGGGTATTTTCACGTTCGAAATGCTTACTACATGGGAACGTTATTTTAAAGCATCAATTATGTAAACACGATTTTCGTCTCGCAATTTCATTATTTTCATACGATAATTTTTTTTTTTTTTTTAATTATTACTAGTTTATTTTGCCTTTCTTCTTTTAAATGGTACAAAAGTTATATTGATAATATGAATCTATAATAAAGTTACATCGTTTTACATGTAGGGGGGATTAATTCTGTGGTGACTTTTGGAGGTGCCTAAAGTACAGAATATTTGCAAAACACCCCCCACCAAAAGTACCAGAACAATTCGGTTCGTATTGTTTAAAATTTGTTAAATCATCAAAAGTTCTATTTCTATATGTTTACAATGTAAATAAAAATCGTTTTGTCTTTTATTTAAAAAAATAAAAAAATCTGTTTATATTATTTTTTTCATTTCCAGTGTTTTTTTTTGCGCGACGTCAACGGAGTGAAGGTTTATGGTTTCATTGCAAAAAAAAAAAAAGGTGGGGAAAGGTGGAAAGACAACATTCGATAGACACATGATCGAATTCATGTGGCGAAAAAGGGGGGGGGGTCTTTCCACTTATAATTAAATGCAGCTGTGAACAATGTTTTTGTAAAAAAAAAAAAAAAAAAATTGAAAAAATTAAATTGTTAGGTGAAAATATAGAATAGTTCCAAACACCCCCACCAAAAGTACCAAAACAATTTTGTTCGTATTGTTTCAAATTTTTTAAATTATCAAAAGTTCTATTTCTATATGTTCACAATGTAAATAAAAATTGTTTTGTTTTTATTTAAAATAATCTGTTTATATTGTTGTTTTTTTTTTTTCATTTCCATGGTTTTTCTTTTTGCGTGACGTCAACGGAGTAAACAAATATCACTAAAATTGAATTAAAATTAATATTAATTCTTTTTAGCGATACATTTTCAATAAAGAAAAAGACTAATATTAAAATAGGTCAATATTAAAAAGAAATTTAGAATATTGTTTAAAATAAAAGACAAAGTTCTATTTATATTGTTTAATTTTAAAAACTAAGTTCAGCTTATTTGTAAACTGAACGATGTGGTCACTGTTTCCATGGATACAAACCGGTAAATCGAGATTTGTGTCTCTTTCGTTTTTGGTTGGGTTGTTTTGGGTTCAAGGTTAATTGCCACCTAAACTCCAATCCTGCCGATATTAATATTATTTAACAATCTCAGAGCTGGCTTTAAAGAAAAATCTTGCAATTTGAGCATTTTGTTCATAATATCTGGGAGTATTATTGTATGTCGTACTTGTTATATGGAAAAAGTACCATGGACAATAACAATCAAGGAAGACTTGACTGAGCTTTCAGGTCTACGGATGATTAACGTACCATGGCAGAATCATGATTGGTTAGCTATATTGTGTGACCTTGCTCAGGACTGACGTATATGAGCCACCAAGATTCAGAATGTAATGCAAACTAGTGAAAAAGGTGGTTTTACCCGATCAAGGTAAAAGACATTGCAACAATAACATCAGGAAGGTGACGGTGACTCTGTGGTTAATGGCACAAATGGACAACTTAGGTATGCCAAGTTCGAATCCAGTTTGCCCTACAGAAATACCTTAATTTTCAGAAACACTTTCAGGGATGTTGGCAACTTTCATATGGTCCTAGACTTTTAAACATCCCAACCTAACAGATAGATTTTTTTAAATACCTCCTTCTAACTAATATTTTAAAATAAGCAATCCATGGCTTTTAAATGGACATCTGTGACACAGATTTGAATTAGATTGCCTTATTATTTTTAATAATATTTGTTCTTACAGCTTCAAGACATTGGTACATACCTTTCTAGAAAGAATTCGAATTAGAAAGATATTGGGGAAATGAATGTAAAGAATAAGCATTTGATTCATTCGAAATGAATGAATAATACTCAAAAACATCATCATCATCAACAACAACAACAAGAACAGCATCTGAGTGTCAGAATGTTAGCTCTGACAATTAGAGAATCTATTTCATAAATGTCAGGATGGTTGTTCAAAAAATCTGACAGTTAGGGCGGCTTGTTTAAAATATCTGAGATAGGGTGTCTCAAATGTTGTGATTTGTTTTTTGAAACTAAATGACAGGATGTAAATGGGTTTAACAAAGCGGCCATATTGTTTCCTGTGATACTTTAAAGTGGCAGACAATAAAAGTCACCTGATAAACAATGGATAAACAACATTGCTTAATAAATGGAGATGCTTTACAAGTTTTAAGTACAAAACAACAATTGACATTTTTTATTCAAACATGATCTAACATTTACACGATCTACTTCTCTATTCTAATTGGGTTTTTCACTGAAATCTGAAATACTAGCATGGCTACCTGGTGTTGTTCAGGAGTATGGATAACAAAATAGAAGAACTGTGTACCATCTTTTTTTTTTAACTTATTTCTCTGTACTCCTTTTTATCCTCCCTCTCTATGAATCTCAATCTATCATATTCCCCTCTCTCTCCTCGGTCAAGAATTTCCCTTCCATTTACCGAGGATAGAACAAATGCTACACATTAGTTTCACAGCTAAGATCGATGAAAAAGAAATCACTCACAACCATCCTGACACACGGAAATTGCTGTTTTTGTTGCAATGGCGTTCATTCTGATCGGGTAGAGTCCCCCACCCCCAACCACCCATCTGCAATTAATTTTGTCCTTGGTGATCCCTAAATTAATGAATATTACAAAAATTTGTCTATATTCTGCCTGAGTCAAATGCTACTTGTGTGTGCCTTGTGTAATTTCTGACTTTTAGCTTGACACATAGACAATTGCTTAGTTGCACCTACCTGGCATGGCAGTGAAGTAATTTTAGTTTTTAATTTTTATATTTTATATTTTTTTAAAACTTATACAGAAAAAGAAATAAAATTTTAGTTGTAAGAAAAACAACTCTTTTTATAATTTTATAATTAAAGTGATGGTGATTTTGATTTTTTTTTTTTGCTTGTTTGTAATTAAAGTGATGGTGACTTTGATTTTTTTTTTACGATCATAATTGAAATTCTTTTACATTTTACCAGTTATCTGGTTAGGAGAACATAATTTTTAAAAAGAAATTGTAGTAAAGTATGTTATTATAGTGCCAATAACATGGTACAGCAATAACAAATGAAAATCGGCTAATCAAAATCAATGTTTGATATATCAGTTTAAATGCTATTTAAGTCCAACTTTTAACATATCACAAGATAATTTATATGTAAGACTAACAAGAAAAATGGCCTGCATCCTGGGCAGTTTTTACTTAGCTCTAAATATTATTTAATCTTAGAAATTTTGGTAGACGTAATGAGCCAAAATTTGAATCGAGTGGCAAAAATAATCTTGACTTACATTATTATTGCTATAAAAAATCTCATCTTTGTCTAGCATGTAAGACAGAAAGAATAAGTACATGCTGGAACTAGAGTATTCATGCATAATCAACCACATGTGATTGGCATGCTTTTCCATCCATAAAAACAGACTTGATAGAAGTGGAGAGAAGGCATTTTAGCACTCAAAGGGCTAATATAGAGGTTAGTATTGACAACAGTGTTATTGAGAAAAGTTTATTACGTGATAAAGATCTAGTGACAAACACGATGCATTAAAAACTGGCGACAAGAGTAAATTTTTAAGAGAATCACCTTTAGTGCATCTCACGTTAATCTATCTGTAAACAGAATTCGGGTCAAATGCTGTAGACAAAACAGTCAAATAATTGAGGATATGACAAATGAGTCACATTTTCAAGCGAGAGAAACAAATAAAAATTTGTGTTGAAATATTAAAAAAAATTGAAATAAATACTATTAAATTATTATTTTAACTCTTTATAAAAATACTATTAAAATATTTTTTAAATATTGAAAATAAAATCAAAATACATTGTTCTGAAATTGCATAGTAATATTGTGGATTATGAGTTATGTCCCTTTATCATAAAACTACTTCAGGTAGTTTTATGATAAAGATTCAAATCTCTGTCTATTTTGTTCTCCTTTATAGTTTATTGGTAGGGGGAGTAGGGGGGTAGTGGTGGTTGCCATAAATATAATTACCCCCTCCTCTCTAAAAATACTTTCCTTGTACGGACAGGACTCTCCAATGGTACATTTGAATTCTGACCACTTTTTTGAATCACTGAATTGTAAAACAAACCCATAATTTTGTTTTGAAAACTTGAATTTTGTCTGGAGTAGGCCTTACAAATCTTTGAAAAGCCTTGAAAATAGACATTGAAAACCTGTACAAATCCTGCAACCATAACCAACACCTCCATAGATTACTATCCGTAAGGGATTCTATATCTGATACGAAAAGAAAAAAATGTTAAAACCTGATAAAGACTTTTTAAAGTCAAAAAATTCTTTTGTTTTTTAAGATGAATTATTTATTTTAGAGAAAAAAAAAACTAAAAACAAATTGTTATTAGACTTTCTAATTTCTCTACAACAATTCAAATACAAAACGATATTTTCTATACAACAATTCAAATACAAAACGATATTTTCTATACAACAATTCAAATACAAAACGATATTTTCTATACAATTCAAATACAAAACGATAATTTCTATACAACAATTCAAATACAAAACGATATTTTCTATACAACAATTCAAATACAAAACGATATTTTCTATACAACAATTCCAATACAAAACGATATTTTCTATACAACAATTCCAATACAAAACGATATTTTCTATACAACAATTCAAATACAAAACGATATTTTCTATACAACAATTCAAATACAAAACGATATTTTCTATACAACAATTCCAATACAAAACGATATTTTCTATACAACAATTCAAATACAAAACGATATTTTCTATACAACAATTCAAATACAAAACGATATTTTCTATACAACAATTCCAATACAAAACGATATTTTCTATACAACAATTCAAATACAAAACGATATTTTCTATACAACAATTCAAATACAAAACGATATTTTCTATACAACAATTCCAATACAAAACGATATTTTCTATACAACAATTCAAATACAAAACGATATTTTCTATACAACAATTCAAATACAAAACGATATTTTCTATACAATTCAAATACAAAACGATAATTTCTATACAACAATTCAAATACAAAACGATATTTTCTATACAACAATTCCAATACAAAACGATATTTTCTATACAACAATTCAAATACAAAACGATATTTTCTATACAACAATTCAAATACAAAACGATAATTTCTATACAACAATTCAAATACAAAACGATATTTTCTATACAACAATTCAAATACAAAACGATATTTTCTATACAACAATTCAAATACAAAACGATATTTTCTATACAACAATTCAAATACAAAACGATAATTTCTATACAACAATTCAAATACAAAACGATAATTTCTATACAACAATTCAAATACAAAACGATATTTTCTATACAACAATTCCAATACAAAACGATATTTTCTATACAACAATTCAAATACAAAACGATATTTTCTATACAACAATTCAAATACAAAACGATAATTTCTATACAACAATTCAAATACAAAACGATAATTTCTATACAACAATTCAAATACAAAACGATATTTTCTATACAACAATTCAAATACAAAACGATATTTTCTATACAACAATTCAAATACAAAACGATATTTTCTATACAACAATTCAAATACAAAACGATAATTTCTATACAACAATTCAAATACAAAACGATATTTTCTATACAACAATTCAAATACAAAACGATATTTTCTATACAACAATTCCAATACAAAACGATATTTTCTATACAACAATTCAAATACAAAACGATATTTTCTATACAACAATTCAAATACAAAACGATATTTTCTATACAACAATTCAAATACAAAACGATATTTTCGATACAACAATTCAAATACAAAACGATATTTTCTATACAACAATTCAAATACAAAACGATATTTTCTATACAACAATTCAAATACAAAACGATATTTTCTATACAACAATTCAAATACAAAACGATAATTTCTATACAACAATTCAAATACAAAACGATATTTTCTATACAACAATTCAAATACAAAACGATAATTTCTATACAACAATTCAAATACAAAACGATATTTTCTATACAACAATTCAAATACAAAACGATAATTTCTATACAACAATTCAAATACAAAACGATATTTTCTATACAACAATTCAAATACAAAACGATAATTTCTATACAACAATTCAAATACAAAACGATATTTTCTATACAACAATTCAAATACAAAACGATATTTTCTATACAACAATTCAAATACAAAACGATATTTTCTATACAACAATTCAAATACAAAACGATATTTTCTATACAACAATTCAAATACAAAACGATAATTTCTATACAACAATTCAAATACAAAACGATATTTTCTATACAACAATTCAAATACAAAACGATAATTTCTATACAACAATTCAAATACAAAACGATATTTTCTATACAACAATTCAAATACAAAACGATAATTTCTATACAACAATTCAAATACAAAACGATATTTTCTATACAACAATTCAAATACAAAACGATAATTTCTATACAACAATTCAAATACAAAACGATATTTTCTATACAACAATTCAAATACAAAACGATATTTTCTATACAACAATTCAAATACAAAACGATATTTTCTATACAACAATTCAAATACAAAACGATATTTTCTATACAACAATT